>NW_027596765.1:0-162479 GCF_964194155.1 Cetorhinus maximus | reverse complement strand
CAGCACACCCTCAATTACTAACCCTCCAATAGTGCAGCACAGCCTCAATTACTGACACTCCAATAGTACAGCGCACCCTCAATTACTGACACTCCAATATTGCAGCACACACTCAATTACTGACACACCAATAGTGCAGCACACCCTCAATTACTGACACCCCAATAGTGCAGCACTCCCTCAATTACTGACTCTCCAATAGTGCAGCACACCCTCAATTACTGACCCTCCAATAGAGCAGTACACCCTCAATTACTGACACTCCAATAGTGCAGCAAATCCTCAATTTGTGACACTGCAATAGTGCAGCAAACCCTCAATTACTGACACTGCAATAGTGCAGCAAACCCCATTTTACCGGGAACTCCAACAGTGCAGCACACACTCAATTACTGAGACTCCAATAGTGCAGCACACCCTCAATTACTAACCCCCCAATAGTGCAGCACACCCTCAATCACTGACACTCCAATACTGCAGCATACCCTCTATTACTGACACTCCAATAGTGCAGCGCACCCTCAATTACTAACCCCCCAATAGTGCAGCACACCCTCAATCACTGACACTCCAATACTGCAGCATACCCTCTATTACTGACACTCCAATAGTGCAGCACACCCTCAATTACTAACCCCCCAATAGTGCAGCACACCCTCAATCACTGACACTCCAATACTGCAGCATACCCTCTATTACTGACACTCCAATAGTGCAGCACACCCTCAATTTCTGTCACTCCAATAGTGCGGCACTCCCTCAATTACTGACACTCCAATTGTGCTGCACACCCTCAATTACTGACTCTCCAATAGTGCAGCACACCCTCAATTACTGACCCTCCAATAGTTCAGCACACCCTCAATTACTGACACTCCAATAGTGCAGCACACCCTCAGTAACTGCCCCTCCAATAGTGCAGAACACCCTCAATTACTGTCACTCCAATGGTGCAGCACACCATCAATTACTGACCCTCCAATAGTGCAGCAAACCCACAATTACTGACCCTCCAAAATTGCAGCACACCCACATTTACTGTCACACCAATAGTGCAGCACATCCTCAATTACTGACACTCCAATATTGCAGCACACCCTCAATTACTGACCCTCCAATAGTGCAGCACACCCTCAATTACTGTCCCTCCAATAGTGCAGCACACCCTCAATTACTTACACACCAATAGTGCAGCACACACTCAATTACTGTCACTCCAATAGTGCAGCACACCCTCAATTACTGACACTCCAATAGTGCAGCACACCCTCAATTACTGACCCTCCAATAGTGCAGCACAACCTCAATTACTGACACTCCAATAGTGCAGCACACCCTCAATTACTGACACTCCAATAGTGCAGCACACACTCAATTACTGACACTCCAATAGTGCAGCACACCCTCAATTACTGACACTCCAATAGTGCAGCACACCCTCAACTACTGACCCTCCAATAGTGCAGCACACCCTCAATTACTGACCCTCCAATAGTGCAGCACAACCTCAATTACTGACACTCCAATAGCGCAGCACACCCTCAATTACTGACCCTCCAATAGTGCAGCACAGCCTCAATTACTGACACTCCAATAGTGCAGCGCACCCTCAATTACTGACACTCCAATATTGCAGCACACCCTCAATTACTGACACCCCAATAGTGCAGCACACACTCAATTGCAGACTTTCTAATAGTGCAGCACACCCCACATTACTGACCCTCCAATAGTGCAGCACACCCCCCATTACTGACCCTCCAATAGTTCAGCACACCCTCAATTACTGACACTCCAATAGTGCAGCACACCCTCAATTGCAGACTTTCTAATAGTGCAGCACACCCCCCATTACTGACACTCCAATAGTACAGCACACACTCAATTACTGTCACTCCAATAGTGCAGCACACCCTCAATTACTGACCCTCCAATAGTGCAGCACACCCTCAATTATTGACACTCCATTAGTGCAGCACACACTCAATTACTGACACTCCAATAGTGCAGCACACCCTCAATTACTGACACTCCAATAGTGCAGCACACACTCAATTACTGTCACTCCAATAGTGCAGCACACCCTCAATTACTGACCCTCCAATAGTGCAGCTCACCCTCAATTACTGACACTCCATTAGTGCAGCAAAGCCTCAATTACTGACACTCCAATAGTGCAGCACACCCTCAATTTCTGACACTCCAATAGTGCAGCACACCCTCAATTACTGACACTCCAATAGTGCAGCACACCCTCAATTACTGACACTCCAATAGTGCAGCACACCCTCAATTACTGACACTCCAATAGTGCTGCACACCCTCAATTGCAGAATTTCTAATAGTGCAGCACACCCTCAATTGCAGAATTTCTAATAGTGCAGCACACCCTCAATTACTGACCCTACAATAGTGCAGCAAAGCCTCAATTTCTGACACTCCATTAGTGCAGCACACCCTCAATTACTGACTCTCCAATAGTGCAGCACACCCTCAATTACTGACACTCCAATAGTGCAGCAAAGCCTCAATTACTGACTCTCCAATAGTGCAGCACACCCTCAATTACTGACACTCCAATAGTGCAGCAAAGCCTCAATTACTGACTCTCCAATAGTGCAGCACACCCTCAATTACTGACACTCCAATAGTGCAGCACACCCTCAATTACTGACACTCCAATAGTGCAGCACACCCTCAATTACTGACACTCCAATAGTGCAGCAAAGCCTCAATTACTGACTCTCCAATAGTGCAGCACACCCTCAATTACTGACACTCCAATAGTGCAGCACACCCTCAATTACTGACACTCCAATAGTGCAGCACACCCTCAATTACTGACACTCCAATAGTGCAGCAAAGCCTCAATTACTGACTCTCCAATAGTGCAGCACACCCTCAATTACTGATCCTCCAATAGTGCAGCACACCCTCAATTACTGACACTCCAATAGTGCAGCACACCCTCAATTACTAACCCTCCGATGGTGTATTATTGGAATTGGTGTGGGCAGTGGTGTAGTGCCGTGGGAGTGGTGTGGGTAGTGGTTTAAAGCTGTGGGAGCGATGTGGGCAGTGGTTTAGCGCTGTGGGAATCGTGTGGCCAGTTTTGTAGCGCTGTGGGAGTGGTGTGGTCAGTGGTGTAGCGCTGTGGCAGTGGTGTGGGCAGTGGTGTAGCGCTGTGGGTGTGGTGTGGGCAGTGGTGTAGCGCTGTGGGAGTGGTGTGGCCAGTGGGTTAGCGCTGTGGCAGTGGTGTGGGCAGTGGTGTAGTGCTGTGGGAATGGTGTGGGCAATGGTGGAGCGCTGTGGGAGTGGTGTGGGCAGTGGTTTAGCGCTGTGGGAGTGGTGTGGGGTGTGGTGTAACGCTGTGGGAGTGGTGTGGGCAGTTATGTAGCGTTGTGGGAGTGGTGTGGGCAGTGTTGTAGTGCTGTGGGAGTGGTGTGGGCAGTGGTGTTGTGCTGTGGGTGTGGTGTGGGCATTGGTGTAGCGCTGTGGGAGTGGTGTGGCCAGTGGTGTGTTGCTGTGGGAGTGGTGTGGGCAGTGGTTTAGCCCTGTGGGAATGTTGTGGGCTGTGGTGTAGCGCTGCGGGAGTGATGTGGGCCCTGGTTTAGCGCTGTGCGAGTGATGTGGGTAGTGGTGTAGCGCATTGGGAGTGGTGTGAGCAGTTATGTAGCGTTGTGGGAGTGTTGTGGACAGTGGTGTAGTTCTGTGGGAGTGGCGTGGGTGGTGGTTTCGCGCTGTGGAAGTGGTGTGGGCAGTTGTGTATCGCTGTGGGAGTGGTGTAGGCAGTGGTGTAGCTCTGCTGGAGTTGCGTGGGCAGTGGTGTAGCGCTGTGGGAGTGGTGTGGGCAGTGGTGTAGTGCTGTGGGAGTGGTGTGGGCAGTGGTGTAGTGCTGTGGGAGTGGTGTGGGCAGTGGTGTAGTGCTTTGGGAGTTGTGTGGGCAGTGGTGTAGTACTGTGGCTGTGGTGTGGGCATTCGTGTAACGCTGTGGGAGAGGTTTGGGAAGTGGTGTGGGCAGTTGTGTGGGCAGTGGTGTAGTGCTGTGGGTGTGGTGTTTGCAGTGGTGTAGTTCTGTGCGAGTGGTGTGGGTAGTGTTGTGGGCAGTGGTGTAGCGCTGTGGGAGTGGTGTGGGCATTGGTGTAGCGCTGTGGTAGTGGTGTGGGCAGTGGTGTAGTGCTGTGTGAGTGGTGTGGGTTGTGGTGTAGCCTTTGGGAGTGATGTGGGCAGTGGTGTAGCGCAGTGGGAGTGGTGAGGGCAGTGGTGTAGTGCTGTGGGAGTGGTGTGGGTAGTGCTGTAGTGCTGTGGGAGTGGTGTGGGCAGTGGTGTAGTGCTGTGGGAGTGGTGTGTGTAGTCGTGTAGTGCTGTGGGAGTGGTGTGGGTTTGGTGTAACGCTGTGGGAGCGGTGTGGGCATTAGTGTAGGGGTGTTGGAGTGGTGTGGGCAGTGGTGTAGTGCTGTGTGAGTGGTGTGGGTAGTGGTGTAGCGCTGTGGGAGTGGTGTGGGCAGTGGTGTAGCGCTGTGGGAGTGGTGTGGGTAGTGGTGTAGTGCTGTGGGAGTGGTGTGGGCTGTGCTGTAACGCTGCGGGAGTTGTTTGGGCAGTGGTGTAGCGCTGTGGGTAGTGGTGTGGGCAGTGGTGAGGGCAGTGCTGTAGTTCTGAGGGAGTGGTGTGGGCAGTGGTGTAGCGCTGTGGGTAGTGGTGTGGGCAGTGGTGTAGCTCTGCGGGAGTGGTGTGGGCAGTGGTGTAGTTCTGTGGGAGTGGTGTGGATTGTGGTGTAGCGCAGTGGGAGTGTTTTGGGCAGTGTTGTAGCGCTTTGGGAGTGGCGTGGGCAGTGGTGTTGCGCTGTGGGAGTGGTGTGGGCAGTGGTGTTGCGCTGTGGGAGTGGTGTGGGCAGTGGTGATGCGCTGTGGGAGTGTTGTGGGCAGTGGTGTAGTGCTGTGGGAGTTGTGTGGGCAGTGGTGTAGTACTGTGGCGGTGGTGTGGGCATTCGTGTAACGCTGTGGGAGAGGTTTGGGAAGTGGTGTAGTTCTGTGGGAGTGGTGTGGGCAGTGGTGTGGGCAGTGGTGTAGTGCTGTGGGTGTGGTGTGTGCAGTGGTGTAGTTCTGCGGGAGTGGTGTCGGTAGTGTTGTGGGCAGTGGTGTAGTGCTGTGGGAGAGGTGTGGGCAGTGGTGTAGTTCTGTGGGAGTGGTTAAGGCAGTGGTTATAATGCAGTGGGAGTGGTGTGGGTTGTGGTGTAACGATGTGGGAGTGGTGTGGGCAGTGGTGTAGCGCTGCGGGAGTGGTGTGTGCAGTGGTGTAGCGATGTGGGAGTGGTGTGGGCAGTGGTGTAGTGCTGTGGGAGTGGTGTGGGCGGTGGTGTAGCGCCTTGGGAGTGGTGTGGGCATTGGTGTAACGCTGTGGGAGTGGTGTGGGCAGTGGTGTAGTGCTGTGGGAGTGGTGTGGGCAGTGGTGTAGTGCTGTGGGAGTGGTGTTGGCATTGGTGTAACTCTGTGGGATTGGTGTGGGTAGTGGTGTAGTGCTGTAGGAGTGGTGTGGGTTGTGGTGTAGTGCTGTGGGAGTGTTGTGGGCAGTGGTGTCGCGCTGTGGGAGTGGTGTGGGCAGTGGTGTCGCGCTGTGGGAGTGGTGTGGGCAGTGGTGTTTCGCTGTGTGGGTTGGTGTGGGCATTAGTGTAGCGCTGTGGGAGTGTTGTGGCATTACTATACCGCTGTTGGAGTGGTGTGGGCAGTGGTTTTGCGCTGTGGGAGTGATGTGGGCAGGGGTGTAGCGCAGTGGGTGTAGCACTGTAGGAGTGGTGTGGGTTTGGTGTAACGCTGTGGGAGTGGCGTGGGCAGTGGTGTAACGCTGTGGGAGTGGTGTGGGCAGTGGTGTTGCGCTGTGGGAGTTTTGTGGGCATTGGTGTAACTCTGTGGGAGTGGTGTGGGTAGTTGTGTTGTACTGTGGGAGAGGTGTGGGTAGTGGTGTAGTGCTGTGGGAGTGGTGTGGGCAGTGGTGTAGCGCTGTGAGAGTGGTGTGTGTAGTGGTGTATTGCTGTGGGAGTGGTGTGTGCAGTGGTGTAGCGCTGTTGGTGTGGTGTGGGCAGTGGTGTAGTGCTGCGGGAGTGGTGCGTGTAGTGGTGTGGCGCTTTGGGAGTGGTGTGGGCAGTGGTTTAGTGCTGTGGGAGTGGTGCTACCAGTGGTGCAACGCTGTGGGAGTGGTGTGGGCAGTGGTGTAGTGCAGTGGGAGTGGTGTGGGATGTGGTGTAGTGCAGTGGGAGTGATGTGGGCAGTGGTGTAGGGCTGTGGGAGTGGTGTGGACTGCGGTGTAGTGCTGTCGGACTGGTGTGGGCAGTGGTGTAGTGCTGTGGGAGTGGTGTGGGCAGAGGTGTAGGTCTGTGGGAGTGGAGTGGGCATGGGTGTAGTGCTGCTGGAGTGGTGTGGGCAGTGGTGTAGTGCTGTGGGAGTGGTGTGGGCAGTGGTGTAATGCTGTGGGAGTGGTGTGAGCAGTGGTGTAGCTCTGCAGGAGTGATGTGGGCGGTGCTGTAACGCTGCGGGAGTGGTGTGCGCAGTGGTGTAGCACTGCTGGAGTTGCGTGGGCAGTGGTGTAGCGCTGTGGGAGTTGTGTGGGCAGTGGTGTACTGCTGTGGGAGTGGCGTGGGCAGTGGTGTACTGCTGTGGGAGTGGTGTGGGCAGTGGTGTAGCGCTGTCGGAGTGGTGAGGGCAGGAGTGTAGCGTTGCAGGAGTAGTGTGGGCAGTGGTGTAGCGCTGTGGGAGAGGTGTGTTCAGTGGTGTAGTACTGTGGCAGTGGTGTGGGCAGTGGTGTGGCGCTGTGGGAGTGGTGTGGGCAGTGGTATAACGCTGTGGTTGTGGGATGGTTAGTGGTGTAGTGCTTTGGGTGTGGTGTGGGCAGTGGTGTGGCGCTGTGGGAGTGGTGTGGGCAGTGGTGTTTCGCTGTGTGGGTTGGTGTGGGCATTAGTGTATCGCTGTGGGAGTTTTGTGGCATTACTATACCGCTGCTGGAGTGGTGTGGGCAGTGCTGTAGCGCTGCGGGAGTGGTGTGGGCAGTGGTGTTCCGCTCTGGGAGTGGTGTGGGCAGTGGTGTAGCGCTGTGGGAGTGGTGTAGGAGGTGGTGTAGCGCTGTGGGAGTGGTGTGGGCAGTGGTGTAGTGCTGTGGGAGTTGTGTGGGCAGTGGTGTAGTACTATGGCTGTGGTGTGGGCATTCATGTAACGCTGTGGGAGAGGTTTGGGAAGAGGTGTAGTGCTTTAGGAGTGGTGTGGGCAGTGGTGTAGTTCTGTGGGAGTGGTGTGGGCAGTGGTGTGGGCATTGGTGTTGTGCTGTGGGTGTGGTGTGTGCAGTGGTGTAGTTCTGTGGGAGTGGTGTGGGTAGTGTTGTGGGCAGTGGTGTAGTTCTGTGGGAGTGGTGTGGGTTGTTGTGTAAAGCTGTGGGAGTGGTGTGGGCCGTGGTGTAGCGCTGCGGGAGTGGTGTGTGCAGTGGTGTAGCGATGTGGGAGTGTTGTGGGCAGTGGTGTAGTGCTGTGGGAGTGGTTAAGGCAGTGGTATAGAACTATGGGAGTGGTTTGGGCAGTGGTGTAGTGCTGTGCGAGTGGTGTGGGCAGTGGTGTAGTGCTGTGGGAGTGGTGTGGGCATCGGTGTAATGCTGTGGGAGTGGTGTGGGTAGTGGTGTAGTGCTGTGGGAGTGGTTTGGGCAGTGGTGTAGCGCTGTGTAAGTGGTGTGGGTAGTGGTGTGGGTTGTGGTGTAGTGCTGTGCGAGTGTTGTGGGCAGTGGTGTAGCGCTGTGGGAGTGGTGTGGGCATTGGTGTAGCGCTGTGGTAGTGGTGTGGGCAGTGGTGTAGTGCTGTGTGAGTGGTGTGGGTTATGGTGTAGCCCTGTGGGAGTGATGTGGGCAGTGGTTTTGCGCTGTGGGAGTGATGTGGGCAGGGGTGTAGCGCAGTGGGTGTGGTGTGGGCTGTGGTGTAGCGCTGTGGGAGCGGTGTGGGTTTGGTGTAACGCTGTGGGAGTGGCGTGGGCAGTGGTGTAGCGCTGCGGGAGTGGTGTGGGCAGTGGTGTAACGCTGTGGGAGTGGTGTGGGCATTAGTGTAGCGGTGTGGGAGTCGTGTGGGCAGTGGTGTATCGCTGTGGGAGTGGTGTAGGCAGTGGTGTTGCGCTGTGGGAGTTTTGTGGGCATTGGTGTAACTCTGTGGGAGTGGTGTGGGTATTTGTGTTGTACTGTGGGAGAGGTGTGGGTAGTGGTGTAGTGCTGTGGGAGTGGTGTGGGCAGTGGTGTAGCGCTGTGAGAGTGGTGTGTGTAGTGGTGTATTGCTGTGGGAGTGGTGTGTGCAGAGGTGTAGCGCTGTTGGTGTGGTGTGGGCAGTGGTGTAGTGCTGCGGGAGTGGTGCGTGTAGTCGTGTGGCGCTTTGGGAGTGGTGTGGGCAGTGGTTTAGTGCTGTGGGAGTGGTGCTACCAGTGGTGCAACGCTGTGGGAGTGGTGTGGGCAGTGGTGTAGTGCAGTGGGAGTGGTGTGGGATGTGGTGTAGTGCAGTGGGAATGTTGTGGGCAGTGGTGTAGGGCTGTGGGAGTGGTGTGGACTGCGGTGTAGTGCTGTGGGACTGGTGTGGGCAGTGGTGTAGTGCTGTGGGAGTGGTGTGGGCAGAGGTGTAGGTCTGTGGGAGTGGAGTGGGAATGGGTGTAGTGCTGCTGGAGTGGTGTGGGCAGTGGTGTAGCGCTGTGGGAGTGGTGTCGGCAGTGGTGTAGTGCTGTGGGAGTGGTGTGGGCAGTGGTGTAGCGCTGTGGGAGTGGTGTGGGCAGTGGTGTAGCGCTGTGGGAGTTGTGTGAGCAGTGGTGTAGTGCTGTGGGAGTGGTGTGGGCAGTGGTGTAGCGCTGTGCGAGTGGTGTGGGCAGTGGTGTAGTGCTGTGGGAGTGGTGTGGGCATCGGTGTAATGCTGTGGGAGTGGTGTGGGTAGTGGTGTAGTGCTGTGGGAGTGGTTTGGGCAGTGGTGTAGTGCTGTGTGAGTGGTGTGGGTAGTGGTGTAGTGCTGTGGGAGTGGTGTGAGTTGTGGTGTAGTGCTGTGTGAGTGTTGTGGGCAGTGGTGTAGCTCTGTGGGAGTGGTGTGGGCAGTGGTGTAGCTCTGTGGGACTGATGTGGGCAGTGGTGTTTCGCTGTGTGGTTTTGTGTGGGCATTAGTGTAGCGCTGTGGATGTGTTGTGGCATTACTATACCGCTGCTGGAGTGGTGTGGGTTGTGGTGTAGCCTTTGGGAGTGATGTGGGCAGTGGTTTAGCGCTGTGGGAGTGATTTGGGATGTGGTGTAGCGCTGTGGGAGTGGTGCGGGCAGTGGTGATGCGCTGTGGGAGTGTTGTGGGAGGTGGTGTAGCGCTGTGGGAGTGGTGTGGGCTGTGGTGCAGTGCTGTGGGAGTTGTGTGGGCAGTGGTGTAGTACTGTGGCGGTGGTGTGGGCATTCGTGTAACGCTGTGGGAGAGGTTTGGGAAGTGGTGTAGTTCTGTGGGAGTGGTGTGGGCAGTGGTGTGGGCAGTGGTGTAGTGCTGTGGGTGTGGTGTGTGCAGTGGTGTAGTTCTGCGGGAGTGGTGTCGGTAGTGTTGTGGGCAGTGGTGTAGTGCTGTGGGAGAGGTGTGGGCAGTGGTGTAGTTCTGTGGGAGTGGTTAAGGCAGTGGTTATAATGCAGTGGGAGTGGTGTGGGTTGTGGTGTAACGATGTGGGAGTGGTGTGGGCAGTGGTGTAGCGCTGCGGGAGTGGTGTGTGCAGTGGTGTAGCGATGTGGGAGTGGTGTGGGCAGTGGTGTAGTGCTGTGGGAGTGGTGTGGGCAGTGGTTATAATGCAGTGGGAGTGGTGTGGGCAGTGGTGTAGCGCTGTGGGAGTGGTGTGGGCGGTGGTGTAGCGCCTTGGGAGTGGTGTGGGCATTGGTGTAACGCTGTGGGAGTGGCGTGGGCAGTGGTGTAGCGCTGTGGGAGTGGTGTGGGCGGTGGTGTAGCGCCTTGGGAGTGGTGTGGGCATTGGTGTAACGCTGTGGGAGTGGTGTGGGCAGTGGTGTAGTGCTGTGGGAGTGGTGTGGGCAGTGGTGTAGTGCTGTGGGAGTGGTGTTGGCATTGGTGTAACTCTGTGGGATTGGTGTGGGTAGTGGTGTAGTGCTGTAGGAGTGGTGTGGGTTGTGGTGTAGTGCTGTGGGAGTGTTGTGGGCAGTGGTGTCGCGCTGTGGGAGTGGTGTGGGCAGTGGTGTCGCGCTGTGGGAGTGGTGTGGGCAGTGGTGTTTCGCTGTGTGGGTTGGTGTGGGCATTAGTGTAGCGCTGTGGGAGTGTTGTGGCATTACTATACCGCTGTTGGAGTGGTGTGGGTTATGGTGTAGCCCTGTGGGAGTGATGTGGGCAGTGGTTTTGCGCTGTGGGAGTGATGTGGGCAGGGGTGTAGCGCAGTGGGTGTAGCACTGTAGGAGTGGTGTGGGTTTGGTGTAACGCTGTGGGAGTGGCGTGGGCAGTGGTGTAACGCTGTGGGAGTGGTGTGGGCAGTGGTGTTGCGCTGTGGGAGTTTTGTGGGCATTGGTGTAACTCTGTGGGAGTGGTGTGGGTAGTTGTGTTGTACTGTGGGAGAGGTGTGGGTAGTGGTGTAGTGCTGTGGGAGTGGTGTGGGCAGTGGTGTAGCGCTGTGAGAGTGGTGTGTGTAGTGGTGTATTGCTGTGGGAGTGGTGTGTGCAGTGGTGTAGCGCTGTTGGTGTGGTGTGGGCAGTGGTGTAGTGCTGCGGGAGTGGTGCGTGTAGTGGTGTGGCGCTTTGGGAGTGGTGTGGGCAGTGGTTTAGTGCTGTGGGAGTGGTGCTACCAGTGGTGCAACGCTGTGGGAGTGGTGTGGGCAGTGGTGTAGTGCAGTGGGAGTGGTGTGGGATGTGGTGTAGTGCAGTGGGAGTGATGTGGGCAGTGGTGTAGGGCTGTGGGAGTGGTGTGGACTGCGGTGTAGTGCTGTCGGACTGGTGTGGGCAGTGGTGTAGTGCTGTGGGAGTGGTGTGGGCAGTGGTGTGGGCAGTGGTGTAGTGCTGTGGGTGTGGTGTGTGCAGTGGTGTAGTTCTGCGGGAGTGGTGTCGGTAGTGTTGTGGGCAGTGGTGTAGTGCTGTGGGAGAGGTGTGGGCAGTGGTGTAGTTCTGTGGGAGTGGTTAAGGCAGTGGTTATAATGCAGTGGGAGTGGTGTGGGTTGTGGTGTAACGATGTGGGAGTGGTGTGGGCAGTGGTGTAGCGCTGCGGGAGTGGTGTGTGCAGTGGTGTAGCGATGTGGGAGTGGTGTGGGCAGTGGTGTAGTGCTGTGGGAGTGGTGTGGGCAGTGGTTATAATGCAGTGGGAGTGGTGTGGGCAGTGGTGTAGCGCTGTGGGAGTGGTGTGGGCGGTGGTGTAGCGCCTTGGGAGTGGTGTGGGCATTGGTGTAACGCTGTGGGAGTGGCGTGGGCAGTGGTGTAGCGCTGTGGGAGTGGTGTGGGCGGTGGTGTAGCGCCTTGGGAGTGGTGTGGGCATTGGTGTAACGCTGTGGGAGTGGTGTGGGCAGTGGTGTAGTGCTGTGGGAGTGGTGTGGGCAGTGGTGTAGTGCTGTGGGAGTGGTGTTGGCATTGGTGTAACTCTGTGGGATTGGTGTGGGTAGTGGTGTAGTGCTGTAGGAGTGGTGTGGGTTGTGGTGTAGTGCTGTGGGAGTGTTGTGGGCAGTGGTGTCGCGCTGTGGGAGTGGTGTGGGCAGTGGTGTCGCGCTGTGGGAGTGGTGTGGGCAGTGGTGTTTCGCTGTGTGGGTTGGTGTGGGCATTAGTGTAGCGCTGTGGGAGTGTTGTGGCATTACTATACCGCTGTTGGAGTGGTGTGGGTTATGGTGTAGCCCTGTGGGAGTGATGTGGGCAGTGGTTTTGCGCTGTGGGAGTGATGTGGGCAGGGGTGTAGCGCAGTGGGTGTAGCACTGTAGGAGTGGTGTGGGTTTGGTGTAACGCTGTGGGAGTGGCGTGGGCAGTGGTGTAACGCTGTGGGAGTGGTGTGGGCAGTGGTGTTGCGCTGTGGGAGTTTTGTGGGCATTGGTGTAACTCTGTGGGAGTGGTGTGGGTAGTTGTGTTGTACTGTGGGAGAGGTGTGGGTAGTGGTGTAGTGCTGTGGGAGTGGTGTGGGCAGTGGTGTAGCGCTGTGAGAGTGGTGTGTGTAGTGGTGTATTGCTGTGGGAGTGGTGTGTGCAGTGGTGTAGCGCTGTTGGTGTGGTGTGGGCAGTGGTGTAGTGCTGCGGGAGTGGTGCGTGTAGTGGTGTGGCGCTTTGGGAGTGGTGTGGGCAGTGGTTTAGTGCTGTGGGAGTGGTGCTACCAGTGGTGCAACGCTGTGGGAGTGGTGTGGGCAGTGGTGTAGTGCAGTGGGAGTGGTGTGGGATGTGGTGTAGTGCAGTGGGAGTGATGTGGGCAGTGGTGTAGGGCTGTGGGAGTGGTGTGGACTGCGGTGTAGTGCTGTCGGACTGGTGTGGGCAGTGGTGTAGTGCTGTGGGAGTGGTGTGGGCAGAGGTGTAGGTCTGTGGGAGTGGAGTGGGCATGGGTGTAGTGCTGCTGGAGTGGTGTGGGCAGTGGTGTAGTGCTGTGGGAGTGGTGTGGGCAGTGGTGTAATGCTGTGGGAGTGGTGTGAGCAGTGGTGTAGCTCTGCAGGAGTGATGTGGGCGGTGCTGTAACGCTGCGGGAGTGGTGTGCGCAGTGGTGTAGCACTGCTGGAGTTGCGTGGGCAGTGGTGTAGCGCTGTGGGAGTTGTGTGGGCAGTGGTGTACTGCTGTGGGAGTGGCGTGGGCAGTGGTGTACTGCTGTGGGAGTGGTGTGGGCAGTGGTGTAGCGCTGTCGGAGTGGTGAGGGCAGGAGTGTAGCGTTGCAGGAGTAGTGTGGGCAGTGGTGTAGCGCTGTGGGAGAGGTGTGTTCAGTGGTGTAGTACTGTGGCAGTGGTGTGGGCAGTGGTGTGGCGCTGTGGGAGTGGTGTGGGCAGTGGTGTTTCGCTGTGTGGGTTGGTGTGGGCATTAGTGTATCGCTGTGGGAGTTTTGTGGCATTACTATACCGCTGCTGGAGTGGTGTGGGCAGTGGTGTAGCGCTGCTGGAGTGGTGTGGGCAGTGCTGTAGCGCTGCGGGAGTGGTGTGGGCAGTGGTGTTCCGCTCTGGGAGTGGTGTGGGCAGTGGTGTAGCGCTGTGGGAGTGGTGTAGGAGGTGGTGTAGCGCTGTGGGAGTGGTGTGGGCAGTGGTGTAGTGCTGTGGGAGTTGTGTGGGCAGTGGTGTAGTACTATGGCTGTGGTGTGGGCATTCATGTAACGCTGTGGGAGAGGTTTGGGAAGAGGTGTAGTGCTTTAGGAGTGGTGTGGGCAGTGGTGTAGTTCTGTGGGAGTGGTGTGGGCAGTGGTGTGGGCATTGGTGTTGTGCTGTGGGTGTGGTGTGTGCAGTGGTGTAGTTCTGTGGGAGTGGTGTGGGTAGTGTTGTGGGCAGTGGTGTAGTTCTGTGGGAGTGGTGTGGGTTGTTGTGTAAAGCTGTGGGAGTGGTGTGGGCCGTGGTGTAGCGCTGCGGGAGTGGTGTGTGCAGTGGTGTAGCGATGTGGGAGTGTTGTGGGCAGTGGTGTAGTGCTGTGGGAGTGGTTAAGGCAGTGGTATAGAACTATGGGAGTGGTTTGGGCAGTGGTGTAGTGCTGTGCGAGTGGTGTGGGCAGTGGTGTAGTGCTGTGGGAGTGGTGTGGGCATCGGTGTAATGCTGTGGGAGTGGTGTGGGTAGTGGTGTAGTGCTGTGGGAGTGGTTTGGGCAGTGGTGTAGCGCTGTGTAAGTGGTGTGGGTAGTGGTGTGGGTTGTGGTGTAGTGCTGTGCGAGTGTTGTGGGCAGTGGTGTAGCGCTGTGGGAGTGGTGTGGGCATTGGTGTAGCGCTGTGGTAGTGGTGTGGGCAGTGGTGTAGTGCTGTGTGAGTGGTGTGGGTTATGGTGTAGCCCTGTGGGAGTGATGTGGGCAGTGGTTTTGCGCTGTGGGAGTGATGTGGGCAGGGGTGTAGCGCAGTGGGTGTGGTGTGGGCTGTGGTGTAGCGCTGTGGGAGCGGTGTGGGTTTGGTGTAACGCTGTGGGAGTGGCGTGGGCAGTGGTGTAGCGCTGCGGGAGTGGTGTGGGCAGTGGTGTAACGCTGTGGGAGTGGTGTGGGCATTAGTGTAGCGGTGTGGGAGTCGTGTGGGCAGTGGTGTATCGCTGTGGGAGTGGTGTAGGCAGTGGTGTTGCGCTGTGGGAGTTTTGTGGGCATTGGTGTAACTCTGTGGGAGTGGTGTGGGTATTTGTGTTGTACTGTGGGAGAGGTGTGGGTAGTGGTGTAGTGCTGTGGGAGTGGTGTGGGCAGTGGTGTAGCGCTGTGAGAGTGGTGTGTGTAGTGGTGTATTGCTGTGGGAGTGGTGTGTGCAGAGGTGTAGCGCTGTTGGTGTGGTGTGGGCAGTGGTGTAGTGCTGCGGGAGTGGTGCGTGTAGTCGTGTGGCGCTTTGGGAGTGGTGTGGGCAGTGGTTTAGTGCTGTGGGAGTGGTGCTACCAGTGGTGCAACGCTGTGGGAGTGGTGTGGGCAGTGGTGTAGTGCAGTGGGAGTGGTGTGGGATGTGGTGTAGTGCAGTGGGAATGTTGTGGGCAGTGGTGTAGGGCTGTGGGAGTGGTGTGGACTGCGGTGTAGTGCTGTGGGACTGGTGTGGGCAGTGGTGTAGTGCTGTGGGAGTGGTGTGGGCAGAGGTGTAGGTCTGTGGGAGTGGAGTGGGAATGGGTGTAGTGCTGCTGGAGTGGTGTGGGCAGTGGTGTAGCGCTGTGGGAGTGGTGTCGGCAGTGGTGTAGTGCTGTGGGAGTGGTGTGGGCAGTGGTGTAGCGCTGTGGGAGTGGTGTGGGCAGTGGTGTAGCGCTGTGGGAGTTGTGTGAGCAGTGGTGTAGTGCTGTGGGAGTGGTGTGGGCAGTGGTGTAGCGCTGTGCGAGTGGTGTGGGCAGTGGTGTAGTGCTGTGGGAGTGGTGTGGGCATCGGTGTAATGCTGTGGGAGTGGTGTGGGTAGTGGTGTAGTGCTGTGGGAGTGGTTTGGGCAGTGGTGTAGTGCTGTGTGAGTGGTGTGGGTAGTGGTGTAGTGCTGTGGGAGTGGTGTGAGTTGTGGTGTAGTGCTGTGTGAGTGTTGTGGGCAGTGGTGTAGCTCTGTGGGAGTGGTGTGGGCAGTGGTGTAGCTCTGTGGGACTGATGTGGGCAGTGGTGTTTCGCTGTGTGGTTTTGTGTGGGCATTAGTGTAGCGCTGTGGATGTGTTGTGGCATTACTATACCGCTGCTGGAGTGGTGTGGGTTGTGGTGTAGCCTTTGGGAGTGATGTGGGCAGTGGTTTAGCGCTGTGGGAGTGATTTGGCATGTGGTTTAGCGCTGTGGGAGTGGTGCGGGCAGTGGTGTAGCGCTGTGGGAGTGGCGTGGGCAGTGGTGTAGTGCTGCGGGAGTGGTGTCGGCATTAGTGTAGCGGTGTGGGAGTCGTGTGGGCAGTGGTGTAGCGCTGTGAGAGTTTTGAGGGTAGTGGTGTAACGCTGTGGGATTGTTGTGGGCAGTGGTGTAGCGCTCTGGGAGCGGTGTGGGCAATGGTGTAGTGCTGTGGGAGGGGTGATGGCAGTGGTGTACTGCTCTGGGAGTGGTGTGGGCAGTGGTGTAGCGCTGTGGGAGTGGTGTGGGTAGTGCTGTAGTGCTGTGGGAGTGGTGTGGGCAGTGGTGCTGCGCTGTGGGAGTGATGTGGGTTTGGTGTAACGCTGTGGGAGCGGTGTGGGCATTAGTGTAGGGGTGTTGGAGTGGTGTGGGCAGTGGTGTAGTGCTGTGGGAGTCGTGTGGGCAGTGGTGTTGTGCAGTCGGAGTGATGTGGCTTGTGGTGTAGTGCTGTGGGAGTGGTGTGGGTTTGCTGTAACGCTGTGGGAGTGCTGTGGGCATTAGTGTAGGGGTGTTGGAGTGTTGTGGGCAGTGGTGTAGTGCTGTGGAGGTCGTGTGGGCAGTGGTGTAGTTCAGTCGGAGTGGCGTTGGCAGAGGATTAGTGCTGTGGGAGTGGTGTGGGCAGTGGTGTAGCGCTGTGGGAGTGGTGAGGGCAGGAGTGTAGCGTTGCAGGAGTAGTGTGGGCAGTGGTGTAGCGCTGTGGGAGAGGTGTGTTCAGTGGTGTAGTGCTGTGGGAGTGGTGTGGGCAGTGGTATAACGCTGTGGGAGTGGGATGGTTAGTGGTGTAGTGCTTTGGGTGTGGTGTGGGCAGTGGTGTGGAGCTGTGGGAGTGGTGTGGGCAGTGGTTTTTCGCTGTGTGGTTTGGTGTGGGCATTAGTGTATCGCTGTGGGAGTGTTTTGGCATTACTATACCGCTGCTGGAGTGGTGTGGGCAGTGGTGTAGCGCTGCTGGAGTGGTGTGGGCAGTGCTGTAGCGCTGCGGGAGTGGTGTGGGCAGTGGTGTAGCACTGCGGGAGTGGTGTGGGCAGTGGTGTTCCGCTCTGGGAGTGGTGTGGGCAGTGGTGTAGCGCTGTGGGGGTGGTGTAGGAAGTGGTGTAGCGCTGTGGGACTGGTGTGGGCAGAGTTGTAGTGCTGTGGGAGTTGTGTGGGCAGTGGTGTAGTACTGTGGCTGTGGTGTGGGCATTCGTGTAACGCTGTGGGAGAGGTTTGGGAAGAGGTGTAGTGCTTTAGGAGTGGTGTGGGCAGTGGTGTAGTTCTGTGGGAGTGGTGTGGGCAGTGGTGTGGGCAGTGGTGTAGTGCTGTGGGTGTGGTGTGTGCAGTGGTGTAGTTCTGTGGGAGTGGTGTGGGTAGTTTTGTGGGCAGTGGTGTAGTGCTGTGGGAGAGGTGTGGGCAGTGGTGTAGTTCTGTGGGAGTGGTGTGGGTTGTTGTGTAACGCTGTGGGAGTGGTGTGGGCCGTGGTGTAGCACTGCGGCAGTGGTGTGTGCAGAGGTGTAGCGATGTGGGAGTGTTGTGGGCAGTGGTGTAGTGCTGTGGGAGTGGTTAAGGCAGTGGTATAGTGCTATGGGAGTGGTGTGGGCAGTGGTGTAGTGCTGTGCGAGTGGTGTGGGCAGTGGTGTAGTGCTGTGGGAGTGGTGTGGGCATCGGTGTAATGCTGTGGGAGTGGTGTGGGTAGTGGTGTAGTGCTGTGGGAGTGGTTTGGGCAGTGGTGTAACGCTGTGTAAGTGGTGTGGCTAGTGGTGTAGTGCTGTGGGAGTGGTGTGGGTTGTAGTGTAGTGCTGTGCGAGTGTTGTGGGCAATGGTGTAGCGCTGTGGGAGTGGTGTGGGCAGTGGTGTCGCGCTGTGGGAGTGGTGTGGGCAGTGGTGTTTCGCTGTGTGGTTTGGTGTGGGCATTAGTGTAGCACTGTGGGTGTGTTGTGGCATTACTATACCGCTGCTGGAGTGGTGTGGGTTGTGGTGTAGCCTTTTGGAGTGATGTGGGCAGTGGTTTAGCGCTGTGGGAGTGATTTGGGATGTGGTGTAGCGCAGTGGGAGTGGTGTGGGCTGTGGTGTAGCACTGCGGGAGTGGTGTGGGCAGTGTTGTTCCGCTCTGGGAGTGGTGTGGGCAGTGGTGTAGCGCTGTGGGAGTGGTTTAGGAGGTGGTGTAGCGCTGTGGGAGTGGTGTGGGCAGTGGTGTAGTGCTGTGGGAGTTGTGTGGGCAGTGGTGTAGTACTGTGGCTGTGGTGTGGGCATTCGTGTAACGCTGTGGGAGAGGTTTGGGAAGTGATGTACTGCTTTAGGAGTGGTGTGGGCAGTGGTGTAGTTCTGTGGGAGTGGTGTGGGCAGTGGTGTGGGCAGTGGTGTAGTGCTGTGGGTGTGGTGTGTGCAGTGGTGTAGTTCTGTGGGAGTGGTGTGGGTAGTGTTGTGGGCAGTGGTGGAGTGCTGTTGGAGAGGTGTGGGCAGTGGTGTAGTTCTGTGGGAGTGGTGTGGGTTGTGGTGTAACGCTGTGGGAGTGGTGAGGGCCGTGGTGAAGCGCTGCGGGAGTGGTGTGTGCAGTGGTGTAGCGATGTGGGAGTGTTGTGGGCAGTGGTGTAGTGCTGTGGGAGTGGTTAAGGCAGTGGTATAGTGCTATGGGAGTGGTGTGGGCAGCGGTGTAGCGCTGTGCGAGTGGTGTGGGCAGTGGTGTAGTTCTGTGGGAGTGGTGTGGGCAGTGGTGTGGGCAGTGGTGTAGTGCTGTGGGTGTGATGTGTGCAGTGGTGTAGTTCTGTGGGAGTGGTGTGGGTAGTGTTGTGGGCAGTGGTGGAGTGCTGTGGTAGAGGTGTGGGCAGTGGTGTAGTTCTGTGGGAGTGGTGTGGGTTGTGGTGTAACGCTGTGGGAGTGGTGTGGGCCGTGGTGAAGCGCTGCGGGAGTGGTGTGTGCAGTGGTGTAGCGATGTGGGAGTGTTGTGGGCAGTGGTGTAGTGCTGTGGGAGTGGTTAAGGCAGTGGTATAGTGCTATGGGAGTGGTGTGGGCAGCGGTGTAGCGCTGTGCGACTGGTGTGGGCAGTGGTGTAGTGCTGTGGGTGTGGTGTGTGCAGTGGTGTAGTTCTTCGGGAGTGGTGTGGGTAGAGTTGTGGACAGTGGTGTAGTGCTGTGGGAGAGGTGTGGGCAGTGATGTAGTTCTGTGGGAGTGGTGTCGGTTGTGGTGTAACGCTGTGGGAGTGGTGTGGGCCGTGGTGTAGCGCTGCGGGAGTGGTGTGTGCAGTGGTGTAGCGATGTGGGAGTGTTGTGGGCAGTGGTGTAGTGCTGTGGGAGTGGTTAAGGCAGTGGTATAGTGCTATGGGAGTGTTGTGGGCAGTGGTGTAGCGCTGTGCGAGTGGTGTGGGCAGTGGTTTAGTGCCTTGGGAGTGGTGTGGGTAGTGGTGTGGTGCTGTGGGAGTGGTTTGGGCAATGTTGTAGCGCTGTGTGAGTGGTGTGGGTAGTGGTGTAGTGCTGTGGGAGTGGTGTGGGCAGTGGTGTCGCGCTGTGGGAGTGGTGTGGGCAGTGGTGTTTCGCTGTGTGGTATGGTGTGGGCATTAGTGTAGCGCTGTGGGTGTGTTGTGGCATTACTATACCGCTGCTGGAGTGGTGTGGGTTGTGGTGTAGCCTTTGGGAGTGATGTGGGCAGTGGTTTAGCGCTGTGGGAGTGATTTGGGATGTGGTGTAGCGCAGTGGGAGTGGTGTGGGCTGTGGTGTCGCGCTGTGGGAGTGGTGTGGGTTTGGTGTAACGCTGTGGGAGTGGCGTGGGCAGTGGTGCGGGCTTTAGTTTAGCGCTGTTGGAGTGGTGTGGGCAGTGGTGTAACGCTGTGGGAGTGGTGTGGGCAGTGGTGTAGCGCTGTGGGAGTGGTGTGGGCGGTGGTGTAGCGCCTTGGGAGTGGTGTGGGCATTGGTGTAACGCTGTGGGAGTGTTGTGGGCAGTGGTGTAGCGCTGTGGAAGTCGTGTGGGCAGTGGTGTAGCGCTGTGGGAGTGGTCTGTGTTCTGTCGCGCTGTGGGAGTGGCGTGGGCAGTGGTGTAGCGCTGTGGGAGTGGTGTGGGCATTAGTGTAGCGGTGTGGGAGTCGTGTGGGCAGTGGTGTAGCGCTGTGTGAGTGGTGTGGGCAGTGGTGTAACGCCGTGGGATTGGTGTGGGCCGTGGTGTAGCGCTGGTGGAGTGGTGTCGTCAGTGGTGTAGTGCTGTGGGAGTGGTGTGGGCAGTGGTGTATCGCTGCTGGAGTGGTGTGGGAAGTGGTCTAGTGCTGTGCGAGTGATGTGGGCAGTGGTGTAGTGCTGTGGGAGTGGTGTGGGCAGTGGTGTAATGCTGTGGGAGTGGTTAAGGCAGTGTTATAGTGCTATGGGGGTGGTGTGGGCAGTGGTGTTGCGCTGTGGGATTCGTATGGGCAGTGGTGTAATGCAGAGGGAGTGGTGTGGGCAGTGTTGTAGTGCTGTGGGAGTGGTGTGTGCGGTGGTGTAGCTCTGTGGGAGTGGTGTGGGCAGAGGTGTAGTGCTGTGGGAGTGGTGTTGGCATTGGTGTAACTCTGTGGGATTGGTGTGGGTAGTGCTGTAGTGCTGTAGGAGTGGTTTGGGTTGTGGTGTAGAGCTGTGGGAGTGTTGTGGGCAGTGGTGTCGCGCTGTGGGAGTGGTCTGGGCAGTGGTGTTTTGCTGTGTGGGTTGGTGTGGTCATTAGTGTAGCGCTGTGGGAGTGTTGTCGCATTACTATACCGCTGCTGGAGTGGTTTGGGTTATGATGTAAACCCTGTGGGAGTGATGTGGGCAGTGGTTTTGCGCTGTGGGTGTGATGTGGGCAGTGGTGTAGCGCAGTGGGTGTGGTGTGGGCTGTGGTGTAGCGCTGTGGGAGTGATGTGGGTTTGGTGTAACGCTGTGGGAGTGGCGTGGGCATTAGTGTAGCGGTGTGGGAGTCGTGTGGGCAGTGGTGTAGCGCAGTGGAAGTTGTGTGGGCAGTGGTGTAGCGCAGTGGGAGTGGTGTGGGCAGTGGTGTTTTGCTGTGGGAGTGGTGTGGGCAGTGGTGTAACGCTGTGGGAGTGGTGTGGGCATTGGTGTAACGCTGTGGGAGTGGTGTGGGTAGTGGTGTAGCGCTGTGGGAGTGGTTAAGGCAGTGTTATAGTGCTATGGGGGTGGTGTGGGCAGTGGTGTAATGCAGAGGGAGTGGTGTGGGCAGTGGTGTAGCGCTGTGGGAGTGGTGTTGGCAGTGGTGTAATGCAGAGGGAGTGGTCTGGGCAGTGCTGTAGCGCTGTGGGAGTGGTGTGGGCAGTGGTGTAATGCAGAGGGAGTGGTGTGGGCAGTGGTGTAGCGCTGTGGGAGTGGTGTGGGCAGTGGTGTAGCGCTCTGGGAGTGGTGTGGGCAGTGGCGTAGCGATTTGGGAGTGGTGTGGGCAGTGGTGTAGTGCTGCTGGAGTGGTGTGGGAAGTGGTCTAGTGCTGTGCGAGTGATCTGGGCAGTGGTGTAGTGCTGTGGGAGTGGTGTGGGCAGTGCTGTAACGCTGCGGGAGTGGTGTGGGCAGTGGTGTAGCACTGCGGGAGTGGTGTGAGCAGTGGTGTAGCAATGCTGGAGTGGTCTGGGCACTGGTATAGTGCTGCTGGAGCGGTGCGGGCTTTTGTTTAGCCCTGTGGGAGTGGTGTGGGCAGTGGTGTAGCGCTGTGGGATTCTTGTGGGCAGTGGTGTAGCGCTTTGGGAGTGGTGTGGGCAGTGGTGTTGCGCTGTTGGAGTGGTGTGTGAAGGGGTGTAGCGCTGTGGGAGTTTTGTGGGCAGTGGTGGTGCGCTGTGGGAGTGGTGTGGGCAGTGGAGTTTTGCTGTGGGAGTGGTGTTGTCAGTGGTGTAGTACTGTGGGAGTGGTGTGTAGGCATTGGTGTAACGCTGTGGGAGTGGTGTGGGTAGTGGTGTAGAGCTATAGGAGTGGTGTGGGCAGTGCTGTAGTTCTGAGGGAGTGGTGTGGGCAGTGGTGTAGTTCTGTGGGAGTGGTGTGGGCAGTGGTGTAGCGCTTTGGGTAGTATTTTGTGCAATGGTGTAGTACTGTGGGAGTGTTGTGAGCAGTGGTGTAGTTCTGTGGGAGTGGTGCGGGCAGTGGTGTATTTCTGTGGGAGTGGTGTGGGTAGTTGTGTAGCGCAGTGGGAGTGTTGTGGGCAGCGTTGTAACGCTGCGGGAGTGGTGTGGGCAATGGTTTAGTGATGTGGGAGTGGTGTGGGCAGTGGTGTAGTGCTGAGGGAATGGTGTGGGCAGTGGTGTAGCCTTGTTGGAGTGGTGTGGGTTGTGGTGTAGTGCTGTGGGAGTGTTGTGGGCAGTGGTGTAGCGCTGTGGGACTGGTGTGGGCAGTGGTGTCGCGCTGTGGGAGTGGTGTGGGCAGTGGTGTTTCGCTGTGTGGGTTGGTGTGGGCATTAGTGTAGCGCTGTGGATGTGTTGTGGCATTACTATACCGCTTTTGGAGTGGTGTGTGTTATGGTGTAGCCCTGTGGGAGTGATGTGGGCAGTGGTTTTGCGCTGTGGGAGTGATGTGGGCAGTGGTGTAGCGCAGTGGGTGTGGTGTAGGCTGTGGTGTAGCGCTGTGGGAGTGGTGTGGGTTTGGTGTAACGCTGTGGGAGTGGCGTTGGCATTAGTGTAGCGGTGTGGGAGTCTTGTGGCAGTGGTGTAGCGCTGTGGGAGTTGTGTGGGCAGTGGTGTAGCGCTGCTGGAGTGGTGTGGGAAGTGGTCTAGTGCTGTGCGAGTGATGTGGGCAGTGGTGTAGTGCTGTGGGAGTGGTGTGGGCAGTGCTGTAACGCTGCGGGAGTGGTGTGGGCAGTGGTGTAGTACTGCGGGAGTTGTTTGGGCAGTGGTGTAGCAATGCTGGAGTGGTCTGGGCACTGGTATAGTGCTGCTGGAGAGGTGCGGGCTTTAGTTTAGCGCTGTGGGAGTGGTGTGGGCAGTGGTGTTTCGCTGTGTGGGTTGGTGTGGGCATTAGTGTAGCGCTGTGGATGTGTTGTGGCATTACTATACCGCTTTTGGAGTGGTGTGTGTTATGGTGTAGCCCTGTGGGAGTGATGTGGGCAGTGGTTTTGCGCTGTGGGAGTGATGTGGGCAGTGGTGTAGCGCAGTGGGTGTGGTGTAGGCTGTGGTGTAGCGCTGTGGGAGTGGTGTGGGTTTGGTGTAACGCTGTGGGAGTGGCGTTGGCATTAGTGTAGCGGTGTGGGAGTCTTGTGGCAGTGGTGTAGCGCTGTGGGAGTTGTGTGGGCAGTGGTGTAGCGCTGCTGGAGTGGTGTGGGAAGTGGTCTAGTGCTGTGCGAGTGATGTGGGCAGTGGTGTAGTGCTGTGGGAGTGGTGTGGGCAGTGCTGTAACGCTGCGGGAGTGGTGTGGGCAGTGGTGTAGTACTGCGGGAGTTGTTTGGGCAGTGGTGTAGCAATGCTGGAGTGGTCTGGGCACTGGTATAGTGCTGCTGGAGAGGTGCGGGCTTTAGTTTAGCGCTGTGGGAGTGGTGTGGGCAGTGGTGTAGCGCTGTGGGATTCTTGTGGGCAGTGGTGTAGCGCTGTGGGAGTGGTGTGGGCAGTGGTGCTGCGCTGTGGGAGTGGTGTGTGCAGGGGTGTAGCGCTGTGGGAGTGGTGTTGGCATTGGTGGTGCGCTGTGGGAGTGGTGTGGGCAGTGGTGTAGTGCTATAGGTGTGGTGTGGGCAGTGCTCTAGTTCTGAGGGAGTGGTGTGGGCAGTGGTGTAGTTCTGTGGGAGTGGTGTGGGCAGTGGTGTGGGCAGTGGTGTAATTGTCTGGGAGTGGTTTGGGCAGTGCTGTAGTTCTGTGGGAGTGGTGTGGGCAGTGGTGTAGCGCTGTGGGTAGTGGTGTGGGCAGAGGTGTAGTACTGTGGGAGTGGTGTGAGCAGTGGTGTAGTTCTGTGGGAGTGGTGTGGCCAGTGGTGTAGTTCTGAGGGAGTGTTGTGGGTTGTTGTGTAGCGCAGTGGGAGTGCTGTGGACTGGAGTGGTGTGGGCAATGGTTTAGTGATGTGGGAGTGGTGTGGGCAGTGGTGTAGTGCTGAGGGAGTGGTGTGGGCAGTGGTGTAGCCTTGTTGGAGTGGTGTGGGCAGTGGTGTAGTTCTGTCGGAGTGGTGAGGGTAGTGGTGTAATTCTCTGGGAGTGGTGTGGGTTGTGGTGAAACGCTGTGGGAGTGTTGTGGGCAGTGTTGTAGCGCTTTGGGAGTGGTGTGGGCAGTGTTTTTGGCGCTGTGGGAGTGGTGTGGGAAGTGGTGTAGCGCTGTGGGAGTGGTGTGGGCAGTAGTGTAGCGCTGTGGGAGTGGTGTGGGCAGGTGTGTAGCGCTGTGGGAGTGTTGTGGGCAGTGGTATAACACTGCGGGAGTGGTGTGGGCAGTGGTGTAGCGCTGCTGGAGTGGTGTGGGCAGTGGAGTAGCGCTGCGGGATTGGCGTGGGAAGTAGTGTAGTGCAGAGGGAGTGGTGTGGGTTTAGGTGTAGCGCTGTGGGAGTGGGGTTGGGCAGTGGCGTAGCACTGCGGGAGTGGTGTGGGCAGAGGTGTAGCGCTGTGGAAGTGGTGTGGACAGTGGTGCCACGCTGTGGGAGTGGTGTGGGAAGTGGTGTAGTGCTGTAGGAGGGGTGTGGACATAGGTGTAACGCTGTGGGAGTGGCGTGGACAGTGGTGTAGCGCTGTGGGAGTGGTGTGGGTAGTGGCGTAGTGCTGTGGGAGTGGTGTTGGCAGTGGTGTAGCGCTGTGGGAGTGGTGTGCGCAGTGCTGTAGCGCTGTGGGAGTGGTGTGGGCAGTGGTGTAGCGCTGTGGGAGTGGTGTGGGCAGTGGTGTAGCGCTGTGGGAGTTGTGTGGGCAGTGGTGTAGCGCTGTGTGAGTGGTGTGGGCAGTGGTGTATCGCTGCTGGAGTGGTGTGGGAAGTGGTCTAGTGCTGTGCGAGTGATCTGGGCAGTGGTGTAGTGCTGTGGGAATGGTGTGGGCAGTGCTGTAACGCTGCGGGAGTGGTGTGGGCAGTGGTGTAGCACTGCGGGAGTGGTGTGGGCAGTGGTGTAGCAATGCTGGAGTGGTCTGGGCACTGGTATAGTGCTGCTGGAGCGGTGCGGGCTTTTGTTTAGCGCTGTGGGAGTGGTGTGGGCAGTGCTGTAACGCTGCGGGAGTGGTGTGGGCAGTGGTGTAGTACTGCGGGAGTTGTTTGGGCAGTGGTGTAGCAATGCTGGAGTGGTCTGGGCACTGGTATAGTGCTGCTGGAGAGGTGCGGGCTTTAGTTTAGCGCTGTGGGAGTGGTGTGGGCAGTGGTGTAGCACTGTGGGATTCTTCTGGGCAGTGGTGTAGCCCTGTGGGAGTGGTGTGGGCAGTGGTGCTGCGCTGTGGGAGTGGTGTGTGCAGGGGTGTAGCGCTGTGGGAGTGGTGTTGGCATTGGTGGTGCGCTGTGGGAGTGGTGTGGGCAGTGGTGTAGTGCTATAGGAGTGGTGTGGGCAGTGCTCTAGTTCTGAGGGAGTGGTGTGGGCAGTGGTGTAGTTCTGTGGGAGTGGTGTGGGCAGTGGTGTGGGCAGTGGTGTAATTGTCTGGGAGTGGTTTGGGCAGTGCTGTAGTTCTGTGGGAGTGGTGTGGGCAGTGGTGTAGCGCTGTGGGTAGTGGTGTGGGCAGAGGTGTAGTACTGTGGGAGTGGTGTGAGCAGTGGTGTAGTTCTGTGGGAGTGGTGTGGCCAGTGGTGTAGTTCTGAGGGAGTGTTGTGGGTTGTTGTGTAGCGCAGTGGGAGTGCTGTGGACTGGAGTGGTGTGGGCAATGGTTTAGTGATGTGGGAGTGGTGTGGGCAGTGGTGTAGTGCTGAGGGAGTGGTGTGGGCAGTGGTGTAGCCTTGTTGGAGTGGTGTGGGCAGTGGTGTAGTTCTGTCGGAGTGGTGTGGGTAGTGGTGTAATTCTCTGGGAGTGGTGTGGGTTGTGGTGTAACGCTGTGGGAGTGTTGTGGGCAGTGTTGTAGCGCTTTGGGAGTGGTGTGGGCAGTGTTTTTGGCGCTGTGGGAGTGGTGTGGGAAGTGGTGTAGCGCTGTGGGAGTGGTGTGGGCAGTAGTGTAGCGCTGTGGGAGTGGTGTGGGCAGGTGTGTAGCGCTGTGGGAGTGTTGTGGGCAGTGGTGTAACACTGCGGGAGTGGTGTGGGCAGTGGTGTAGCGCTGCTGGAGTGGTGTGGGCAGTGGGGTAGCGCTGCGGGATTGGCGTGGGAAGTAGTGTAGTGCAGAGGGAGTGGTGTGGGTTTAGGTGTAGCGCTGTGGGAGTGGGGTTGGGCAGTGGCGTAGCACTGCGGGAGTGGTGTGGGCAGAGGTGTAGCGCTGTGGAAGTGGTGTGGACAGTGGTGCCACGCTGTGGGAGTGGTGTGGGAAGTGGTGTAGTGCTGTAGGAGGGGTGTGGACATAGGTGTAACGCTGTGGGAGTGGCGTGGACAGTGGTGTAGCGCTGTGGGAGTGGTGTGGGCAGTGGCGTAGTGCTGTGGGAGTGGTGTTGGCAGTGTTGTAGTGCTGTGGGAGTGGTGTGCGCAGTGCTGTAGCGCTGTGGGAGTGGTGTGGGCAGTGGTGTAGCGCTGTGGGAGTGGTGTGGGCAGTGGTGTAGCGCTGTGGGAGTTGTGTGGGCAGTGGTGTAGCGCTGTGTGAGTGGTGTGGGCAGTGGTGTATCGCTGCTGGAGTGGTGTGGGAAGTGGTCTAGTGCTGTGCGAGTGATCTGGGCAGTGGTGTAGTGCTGTGGGAGTGGTGTGGGCAGTGCTGTAACGCTGCGGGAGTGGTGTGGGCAGTGGTGTAGCACTGCGGGAGTGGTGTGGGCAGTGGTGTAGCAATGCTGGAGTGGTCTGGGCACTGGTATAGTGCTGCTGGAGCGGTGCGGGCTTTTGTTTAGCGCTGTGGGAGTGGTGTGGGCAGTGCTGTAGTTCTGAGGGAGTGGTGTAGCGCTGTGGGTAGTGGTGTGGGCAGTGGTGTAGTTCTGTGGGAGTGGTGTGGATTGTGGTGTAGCGCAGTGGGAGTGTTGTGGGCAGTGTTGTAGCGCTTTGGGAGTGGCGTGGGCAGTGGTGTTGCGCTGTGGGAGTGCTGTGGGCAGTGGTGTTGCGCTGTGGGAGTGGTGTGGGCAGTGGTGTTGCGCTGTGGGAGTGTTGTGGGAGGTGGTGTAGCGCTGTGGGAGTGGTGTGGGCTGTGGTGTAGTGCTGTGGGAGTGGTGTGGGCAGTGGTGTAGTGCTGTGGGAGTTGTGTGGGCAGTGGTGTAGTACTGTGGCGGTGGTGTGGGTATTCTTGTAACGCTGTGGGAGAGGTTTGGGAAGTGGTGTAGTGCTTTAGGAGTGGTGTGGGCAGTGGTGTAGTTCTGTGGGAGTGGTGTGGGCAGTGGTGTGGGCAGTGGTGTAGTGCTGTGGGTGTGGTGTGTGCAGTGGTGTAGTTCTGAGGGAGTGGTGTGGGCAGTGGTGTGGGCAGTGGTGTAGTGCTGTGGGTGTGGTGTGTGCAGTGGTGTAGTTCAGCGGGAGTGGTGTGGGTTGTGATGTGGGCAGTGGTTTAGCGCTGTGGGAGAGGTGTGGGCAGTGGTGTAGTTCTGTGGGAGTGGTGTGGGTTGTGGTGTAACGATGTGGGAGTGGTGTGGGCAGTGGTGTAGCGCTGTGGGAGTGGTGTGGGCAGTGATGTAATGCAGTGGGAGTGGTGTGGGCAGTGGTGTAGCGCTGTGGGAGTGGTGTGGGCGGTGGTGTAGCGCCTTGGGAGTGGTGTGGGCATTGGTGTAACGCTGTGGGAGTGGTGTGGGCAGTGGTGTAGCGCTGTGGGAATGGTCTGTGTTGTGTAGCGCTGTGGGAGTGGTGTGGGCAGTGGTGTAACTCTGTGGGATTGGTGTGGGTAGTGGTGTAGTGCTGTAGGAGTGGTGTGGGTTGTGGTGTAGTGCTGTGGGAGTGTTGTGGGCAGTGGTGTTGCGCTGTGGGAGTGGTGTGGGCAGTGGTGTCGCGCTGTGGGAGTGGTGTGGGCAGTGGTGTTTCGCTGTGTGGGTTGGTGTGGGCATTAGTGTAGCGCTGTGGGAGTGTTGTGGCATTACTATACCGCTGTTGGAGTGGTGTGGGTTATGGTGTAGCCCTGTGGGAGTGATGTCTGCAGTGGTTTTGCGCTGTGGGAGTGATGTGGGCAGGGGTGTAGCGCAGTGGGTGTGGTGTGGGCTGTGGTGTAGCGCTGTGGGAGTGGTGTGGGTTTGGTGTAACGCTGTGGGAGTGGTGTGGGTAGTGGTGTAGCGCTGTGAGAGTGGTGTAGGCAGTGGTGTTGCGCTGTGGGAGTTTTGTGGGCATTGGTGTAACTCTGTGGGAGTGGTGTGGGTAGTTGTGTTGTACTGTGGGAGAGGTGTGGGTAGTGGTGTAGAGCTGTGGGAGTGGTGTGGGCAGTGGTGTAGCGCTGTGAGAGTGGTGTGGGCAGTGGTGTAGTGCTGTGGGAGTGGTGCTACCAGTGGTGCAACGCTGTGGGAGTGGTGTGGGATGTGGTGTAGTGCAGTGGGAGTGGTGTGGGCAGTGGTGTAGGGCTGTGGGAGTGGTGTGGACTGCGGTGTAGGTCTGTGGGAGTGGAATGGGCATGGGTGTAGTGCTGCTGGAGTGGTGTGGGCAGTGGTGTAGTGATGTGCGAGTGGTGTGGGCAGTGGTGTAATGCTGTGGGAGTGGTGTGAGCAGTGGTGTAGCTCTGCTGGAGTGATGTGGGCGGTGCTATAACGCTGCGGGAGTGGTGTGGGCAGTGGTGTACTGCTGTGGGAGTGGCGTGGGCAGTGGTGTAGCGCTGTGGGAGTGGTGAGGGCAGGAGTGTAGCGTTGCAGGAGTGGTGTGGGCAGTGGTGTAGCGCTGTGGGAGTGGTGTGGGCAGTGGTATAACGCTGTGGGAGTGGGATGGTTAGTGGTGTAGTGCTTTGGGTGTGGTGTGGGCAGTGGTGTGGCGCTGTGGGAGTGGTGTGGGCAGTGGTATTTCGCTGTGTGGGTTGGTGTGGGCATTAGTGTATCGCTGTGGGAGTGTTGTGGCATTACTATACCGCTGCTGGAGTGGTGTGGGCAGTGGTGTAGCGCTGCTGGAGTGGTGTGGGCAGTGCTGTAGCGCTGCGGGAGTGGTGTGGGCAGTGGTGTAGCACTGCGGGAGTGGTGTGGGCAGTGGTGTTCCGCTCTGGGAGTGGTGTGGGCAGTGGTGTAGCGCTTTGGGAGAGGTTTGGGAAGAGGTGTAGTGCTTTAGGAGTGGTGTGGGCAGTGGTGTAGTTCTGTGGGAGTGGTGTGGGCAGTGGTGTGGGCAGTGGTGTAGTGCTGTGGGTGTGGTGTGTGCAGTGGTGTAGTTCTGTGGGAGTGGTGTGGGTTGTGATGTGGGCAGTGGTTTAGCGCTGTGGGAGAGGTGTGGGCAGTGGTGTAGTTCTGTGGGAGTGGTGTGGGTTGTGGTGTAACGATGTGGGAGTGGTGTGGGCAGTGGTGTAGCGCTGTGGGAGTGGTGTGGGCAGTGATGTAATGCAGTGGGAGTGGTGTGGGCAGTGGTGTAGCGCTGTGGGAGTGGTGTGGGCGGTGGTGTAGCGCCTTGGGAGTGGTGTGGGCATTGGTGTAACGCTGTGGGAGTGGTGTGGGCAGTGGTGTAGCGCTGTGGGAATGGTCTGTGTTGTGTAGCGCTGTGGGAGTGGTGTGGGCAGTGGTGTAACTCTGTGGGATTGGTGTGGGTAGTGGTGTAGTGCTGTAGGAGTGGTGTGGGTTGTGGTGTAGTGCTGTGGGAGTGTTGTGGGCAGTGGTGTTGCGCTGTGGGAGTGGTGTGGGCAGTGGTGTCGCGCTGTGGGAGTGGTGTGGGCAGTGGTGTTTCGCTGTGTGGGTTGGTGTGGGCATTAGTGTAGCGCTGTGGGAGTGTTGTGGCATTACTATACCGCTGTTGGAGTGGTGTGGGTTATGGTGTAGCCCTGTGGGAGTGATGTCTGCAGTGGTTTTGCGCTGTGGGAGTGATGTGGGCAGGGGTGTAGCGCAGTGGGTGTGGTGTGGGCTGTGGTGTAGCGCTGTGGGAGTGGTGTGGGTTTGGTGTAACGCTGTGGGAGTGGTGTGGGTAGTGGTGTAGCGCTGTGAGAGTGGTGTAGGCAGTGGTGTTGCGCTGTGGGAGTTTTGTGGGCATTGGTGTAACTCTGTGGGAGTGGTGTGGGTAGTTGTGTTGTACTGTGGGAGAGGTGTGGGTAGTGGTGTAGAGCTGTGGGAGTGGTGTGGGCAGTGGTGTAGCGCTGTGAGAGTGGTGTGGGCAGTGGTGTAGTGCTGTGGGAGTGGTGCTACCAGTGGTGCAACGCTGTGGGAGTGGTGTGGGATGTGGTGTAGTGCAGTGGGAGTGGTGTGGGCAGTGGTGTAGGGCTGTGGGAGTGGTGTGGACTGCGGTGTAGGTCTGTGGGAGTGGAATGGGCATGGGTGTAGTGCTGCTGGAGTGGTGTGGGCAGTGGTGTAGTGATGTGCGAGTGGTGTGGGCAGTGGTGTAATGCTGTGGGAGTGGTGTGAGCAGTGGTGTAGCTCTGCTGGAGTGATGTGGGCGGTGCTATAACGCTGCGGGAGTGGTGTGGGCAGTGGTGTACTGCTGTGGGAGTGGCGTGGGCAGTGGTGTAGCGCTGTGGGAGTGGTGAGGGCAGGAGTGTAGCGTTGCAGGAGTGGTGTGGGCAGTGGTGTAGCGCTGTGGGAGTGGTGTGGGCAGTGGTATAACGCTGTGGGAGTGGGATGGTTAGTGGTGTAGTGCTTTGGGTGTGGTGTGGGCAGTGGTGTGGCGCTGTGGGAGTGGTGTGGGCAGTGGTATTTCGCTGTGTGGGTTGGTGTGGGCATTAGTGTATCGCTGTGGGAGTGTTGTGGCATTACTATACCGCTGCTGGAGTGGTGTGGGCAGTGGTGTAGCGCTGCTGGAGTGGTGTGGGCAGTGCTGTAGCGCTGCGGGAGTGGTGTGGGCAGTGGTGTAGCACTGCGGGAGTGGTGTGGGCAGTGGTGTTCCGCTCTGGGAGTGGTGTGGGCAGTGGTGTAGCGCTTTGGGAGAGGTTTGGGAAGAGGTGTAGTGCTTTAGGAGTGGTGTGGGCAGTGGTGTAGTTCTGTGGGAGTGGTGTGGGCAGTGGTGTGGGCAGTGGTGTAGTGCTGTGGGTGTGGTGTGTGCAGTGGTGTAGTTCTGTGGGAGTGGTGTGGGTAGTGTTGTGGGCAGTGGTGTAGTGCTGTGGGAGAGGTGTGGGCAGTGGTGTAGTTCTGTTGGAGTGGTGTGGGTTGTTGTGTAACGCTGTGGGAGTGGTGTGGGCCGTGGTGTAGCACTGCGGGAGTGGTGTGTGCAGTGGTGTAGCGATGTGGGAGTGTTGTGGGCAGTGGTGTAGTGCTGTGGGAGTGGTTAAGGCAGTGGTATAGTGCTATGGGAGTGGTGTGGGCAGTGGTGTAGCGCTGTGCGAGTGTTGTGTGCAGTGGTGTAGCGCTGTGGGAGTGGTGTGGGCATCGGTGTAATGCTGTGGGAGTGGTGTGGGTAGTGGTGTAGTGCTGTGGGAGTGGTTTGGGCAGTGGTGTAACGCTGTGTAAGTGGTGTGGGTAGTGGTGTAGCGCTGTGGGAGTGGTGTGAGCAGTGGTGTTTCGCTGTGTGGTTTGGTGTGGGCATTAGTGTAGCGCTGTGGGTGTGTTGTTGCATTACTATACCGCTGCTGGAGTGGTGTGGGTTGTGGTGTAGCCTTTGGGAGTGATGTGGGCAGTGGTTTAGCGCTGTGGGAGTGATTTGGGATGTGGTGTAGCGCAGTGGGAGTGGTGTGGGCTGTGGTGTCGCGCTGTGGGAGTGGTGTGGGTTTGCTGTAGCGCTGTGGGAGTGGCGTGGGCAGTGGTGTAGTGCTGCGGGAGTGGTGTCGGCATTAGTGTAGCGGTGTGGGAGTCGTGTGGGCAGTGGTGTAGTGCTGTGGAAGTGGTGTGGGTAGTGCTGTAGTGCTGTGGGAGTGGTGTGGGTAGTGGTGTAGTGCTGTCGGAGTGGTGTGGGCAGTGGTGTAGCGCTGTGGGAGTTGTGTGGGTAGTGGTGTAGTGCAGTGGGAGTGGTGTGGGTAGTGGTGTAGTGCTGTGGGAGTGGTGTGGGCAGATGTGCTGCGCTGTGGAAGTGGTGTGGGTAGTGGTGTAGTGCTGTCGGAGTGGTGTGGGCAGTGGTGTAGCGCTGTGGGAGTTGTGTGGGTAGTGGTGTAGTGCTGTGGGAGTGGTGTAGGTTTGGTGTAACGCTGGGGGAGCGGTGTGGGCATTAGTGTAGGGGTGTTGGAGTGGTGTGGTCAGTGGTGTAGTGCTGTGGGAGTCGTGTGGGAAGTGGTGTAGTGCAGTCGGAGTGATGTGGCTTGTGGAGTAGTGCTGTGGGAGTGGTGTGGGTTTGGTGTAACGCTGTGGGAGCGCTGTGGGCATTAGTGTAGGGGTGTTGGAGTGGTGTGGGCAGTGGTGTAGTGCTGTGGAGGTCGTGTGGGCAGTGGTGTAGTGCAGTCGGAGTGGCGTTGGCAGAGGATTGTGCTGTGGGAGTGGTGTGGGCAGTGGTGTAGCGCTGTGGGAGTGGTGTGGGCAGTGGTGTAGCGCTGTGGGAGTGGTGTTGGGTAGTCGTGTAGTGCTGTGGGAGTGGTGTGGGTTTGATGTAACGCTGTGGGAGCGGTGTGGGCATTAGTGTAGGGGTGTTGGAGTGGTGTGGGCAGTGGTGCAGTGCTGTAGGAGTCGTGTGGGCAGTGGTGTAGTGCAGTCGGAGTGACGAGGCTTGTGGTGTAGTGCTGTGGGAGTGGTGTGGGTTTGGTGTAACGCTGTGGGAGTGGTGTGGGCAGTGGTGTAACGCTGAGGGGGTGGTTTGGACAGTGGTGTAGTGCAGTCGGAGTGGCGTTGGCAGAGGATTAGTGCTGTGGGAGTGGTGTGGGCAGTGGTGTAGTGCTGTGGGAGTGGAGTGGGCAGTGGTGTAGCGCTGTGGGAGTGGTGTGGGCAGTGGTGTAACGCTGAGGGGGTGGTTTGGACAGTGGTGTAGTGCTGTGCGAGTGGTGTGGGCAGTGGTGTAGTGCAGTGGTAGTGGTGTGGGCAGTGGTGTAGTGCTGTGGGTGTGGTGTGGGCAGTGGTGTAGCGCTGTTGGAGTGGTGTTGGCAGTGGTGTATCGCTGCTGGAGTGGTGTGGGAATTTGTGTAGTGCTGTGCGAGTGATGTGGGCTATGGTGTAGTGCTGTTGGAGTGGTGTGGGCAGTGGTGTAGCGCTTTGGGAGTCTTGAGGGCAGTGGTGTAGCGCTGTGGGAGTGTTGTGGTCATTTTTGTAGCGCTGTGGGAGTGTTGTGGGCAGTGGTGGTGCGCTGTGGGCGTGGTGTGGGCAGTGGTGTAGCGCTGTGGGAGTGGTGTGGGCATTGGTGTAACGCTGTGGGAGTGGTGTGGGTAGTCGTGTAGTGCTTTAGGAGTGGTGTTAGCAGTGCTGTAGCGCTGTGGGAGTGGTGTGGGCGGTGGTGTAGCGCCTTGGGAGTGGTGTGGGCGGTGGTGTAGCGCTGTGGAAGTCGTGTGGGCAGTGGTTTAGCGCTGTGGGAGTGGTCTGTGTTGTGTCGCGCTGTGGGAGTGGCGTGGGCAATGGTGTAGCGCCGTGGGAGTGGTGTGGGCAGTGGTGTAGCGCTGTGGGAGTGGTGTGGGCAGTGGTGTCGCGCTGTGGGAGTGGTGTGGGCAGTGGTGTTTCGCTGTGTGGGTTGGTGTGGGCATTAGTGTAGCGCTGTGGGAGTGTTGTGGCATTACTATACCGCTGTTGGAGTGGTGTGGGTTATGGTGTAGCCCTGTGGGAGTGATGTGGGCAGTGGTTTTGCGCTGTGGGAGTGATGTTGGCATGGGTGTAGCGCAGTGGGTGTGGTGTGGGCTGTGGTGTAGCGCTGTGGGAGTGGTGTGGGTTTGGTGTAACGCTGTGGGAGTGGCGTGGGCAGTGGTGTAACGCTGTGGGAGTGGTGTGGGCATTAGTGTAGCGGTGTGGGAGTCGTGTGGGCAGTGGTGTATCGCTGTGGGAGTGGTGTAGGCAGTGGTGTTGCGCTGTGGGAGTTTTGTGGGCATTGGTGTAACTCTGTGGGAGTGGTGTGGGTAGTGGTGTAGTGCTGTGGGAGTGGTGTGGGCAGTGGTGTAGCGCTGTTGGTGTGGTGTGGGCAGTGGTGTAGTGCTGCGGGAGTGGTGCGTGTAGTGGTGTGGCGCTGTGGGAGTGGTGTGTGCAGTGGTTTAGTGCTGTGGGAGTGGTGCTACCAGTGGTGCAACGCTGTGGGAGTGGTGTGGGCAGTGGTGTAGTGCAGTGGGAGTGGTGTGGGATGTGGTGTAGTGCAGTGGGAGTGTTGTGGGCAGTGGTGTAGGGCTGTGGGAGTGGTGTGGACTGCGGTGTAGTGCTGTGGGAGTGGTGTGGGCAGTGGTGTAGTGCTGTGGGAGTGGTGTGGGCAGAGGTGTAGGTCTGTGGGAGTGGAGTGTGCATGGGTGTAGTGCTGCTGGAGTGGTGTGGGCAGTGGTGTAGTGATGCGCGAGTGGTGTGGGCAGTGGTGTAATGCTGTGGGAGTGGTGTGAGCAGTGGTGTAGCTCTGCTGGAGTGATGTGGGCGGTGCTGTAACGCTGCGGTAGTGGTGTGCGCAGTGGTGTAGCACTGCTGGAGTTGCGTGGGCAGTGGTGTAGCGCTGTGGGCGTTGCGTGGGCAGTGGTGTAGCGCTGTGGGAGTGGTGTGGGCAGTGGTGTAGTGCTGTGGGAGTGGTGTGGGCAGTGGTGTAGGCGCTGTGGGAGTGGTGTGTGTTGTGTCGCGCTGTGGGAGTGGCGTTGGCAGTGGTGTAGCGCTGTGGGAGTTGTGTGAGCAGTGGTGTAGTGCTGTGGGAGTTGTGTGGGCAGTGGTGTACTGCTGTGGGAGTGGTGTGGGCAGTGGTGTAGCGCTGTGGGAGTGGTGAGGGCAGGAGTGTAGCGTTGCAGGAGTAGTGTGGGCAGTGGTGTAGCGCTGTGGGAGAGGCATGTTCAGTGGTGTAGTGCTGTGGGAGTGGTGTGGGCAGTTGTGTGGCGCTGTGGGAGTGGTGTGGGCAGTGGTATAACGCTGTGGGAGTGGGATGGTTAGTGGTGTAGTGCTTTGGGTGTGGCGTGGGCAGTGGTGTGGCGCTGTGGGAGTGGTGTGGGCAGTGGTGTTTCGCTGTGTGGGTTGGTGTGGGCATTAGTGTATCGCTGTGGGAGTGTTGTGGCATTACTATACCGCTGCTGGAGTGGTGTGGGCAGTGGTGTTCCGCTCTGGGAGTGGTGTGGGCAGTGGTGTAGCGCTGTGGGAGTGGTTTAGGAGGTGGTGTAGCGCTGTGGGAGTGGTTTAGGAGGTGGTGTAGCGCTGTGAGAGTGGTGTGGGCAGTGGTGTAGTGCTGTGGGAGTTGTGTGGGCAGTGGTGTAGTACTGTGGCTGTGGTGTGGGCATTCGTGTAACGCTGTGGGAGAGGTTTGGGAAGTGGTGTAGTGCTTTAGGAGTGGTGTGGGCAATGGTGTAGTGCTGTGGGTGTGGTGTGTGCAGTGGTGTAGTTCTGTGGGAGTGGTGTCGGTTGTGGTGTAGTTCTGTGGGAGTGGTGTCGGTTGTGGTGTAGCGCTGCGGGAGTGGTGTGTGCAGTGGTGTAGCGATGTGGGAGTGTTGTGGGCAGTGGTGTAGTGCTGTGGGAGTGGTTAAGGCAGTGGTATAGTGCTATGGGAGTGGTGTGGGCAGCGGTGTAGCGCTGTGCGAGTGGTGTGGGCAGTGGTTTAGTGCTGTGGGAGTGGTGTGGTTATCGATGTACTGCTGTGGGAGTGGTGTGGGTAGTTGTGTAGCGCTGTGTGAGTGGTGTGGGTAGTGGTGTAGTGCTGTGCGAGTGTTGTGGGCAGTGGTGTAGCGCTGTGGGAGTGGTGTGGGCAGTGGTGTTTCGCTGTGTGGTTTGGTGTGGGCATTAGTGTAGCTCTGTGGGAGTGGCGTGGGCAGTGGCGTAGTGCTGCGGGAGTGGTGTCGGCATTAGTGTAGCGGTGTGGGAGTCGTGTGGGCAGTGGTGTAGTGCTGTGGGATTGTTGTGGGCAGTGGTGTACCGCTGTGGGAGTGGTGTGGGCAGTGGTGCAGCGCTGTGGGAGTGGTGTGGGTAGTGCTGTAGTGCTGTGGGAGTGGGGTGAGCAGTGGTGTAGCGCTGTGGGAGTGGTGTGGGTAGTGGTGTAGTGCTGTGGGAGTGGTGTGGGCAGAGGTGCTGCGCTGTGGGAGTGGTGTGGGTAGTCGTGTAGTGCTGTGGGAGTGGTGTGGGTTTGGTGTAACGCTCTGGGAGCGGTGTGGGCATTAGTGTAGGGGTGTTGGAGTGGTGTGGGCAGTGGTGTAGTTCTGTGGGAGTCGTGTGGGCAGTGGTGTAGTGTAGTCGGAGTGATGTGGCTTGAGGTGTAGTGCTGTGGGAGTGGTGTGGGTTTGGTGTAACGCTTTGAGAGCGCTGTGGGCATTAGTGTAGGGGTGTTGGAGTGGTGTGGGCAGTGGTGTAGTGCTGTGGAGGTCGTGTGGGCAGTGGTGTAGTGCATTCGGAGTGGCGTTGGCAGAGGATTAGTGCTGTGGGAGTGGTGTGGGCAGTGGTGTAGTGCTGTGGGAGTGGTGTGGGCAGTGGTGTAGTGCTGTGGGAGTGGTGTGGGCAGAGGTGCTGCGCTGTGGGAGTGGTGTGGGTAGTCGTGTAGTGCTGTGGGAGTGGTGTGGGTAGTCGTGTAGTGCTGTGGGAGTGGTGTGGGTTTGGTGTAACGCTGTGGGATCGCTGTGGGCATTAGTGTAGGGGTGTTGGAGTGGTGTGGGCAGTGGTGTAGTGCAGTGGAAGTGGTGTGGGCAGTGGTGTAGTGCAGTTGGAGTGGTGTGGGCAGTGGTGTAACGCTGAGGGAGTGGTTTGGACAGTGGTGTAGTGCTGTGGGAGTGGCGGGGGCAGTGGTGTAGTGCTGTGCGAGTGGTGTGGGCAGTGGTGTAGTGCAGTGGTAGTGGTGTGTGCAGTGGTGTAGTACTGTGGGTGTGGTGTGGGCAGTGGTGTAGTGCTGTTGGAGTGGTGTTGGCAGTGGTGTAACGCTGCTGGAGTGGTGTGGGAATTTGTGTAGTGCTGTGCGAGTGATGTGGGCAATGCTGTAGTGCTGTGGTAGTGGTGTGGGCAGTGCTGTAACGCTGCGGGAGTGATGTGGGCAGTGGTGTAGCACTGCGGGAGTGGTGTTGGCAGTGGTGTAGCGATGCTGGAGTGGTCTGTGCGCTGGTATAGTGCTGCTGCAGCGGTGCGGGCTTTAGTTTAGCGCTGTTGGAGTGGTGTGGGCAGTGGTGTAGCGTTGTGGGAGTCTTGAGGGCAGTGGTGTAGCGCTGTGGGAGTGTTGTGGGCATTTCTGTAGCGCTGTTGGAGTGGTGTGTGCAGGGGTGTAGCGCTGTGGGAGTGTTGTGGGCAGTGGTGGTGCGCTGTGGGCGTGGTGTGGGCAGTGGTGTAGCGCTGTGGGAGTGGTGTGGGCAGTGGTGTTTTGCTGTAGGAGTGGTGTGGGCAGTGGTGTAGTACTGTCGGAGTTGTGTGGGCATTGGTGTAACGCAGTGGGAGTGGTGTGGGTAGTCGTGTAGTGCTTTAGGAGTGGTGTGGGCAGTGCTGTAGTTCTGAAGGAGTGGTGTGGGCAGTGGTGTAGTTCTGTGGGAGTGGTGTGGGCAGTGGTGTGGGCAGTGCTGTAGTTCTGAGGGAGTGGTGTGGGCAGTGGTGTAGCGCTGTGGGTAGTGGAGTGGGCAGTGGTGTAGTGCTGTGGGAGCGGTGTGAGCAGTGGTGTAGTTCTGTGGGAGTGTTGTGGGCAGCGTTGTAACGCTGTGGGAGTGGTGTGGGCAGTGGTGTAGTTCTGTGGGAGTGGTGTGGGCAGTGGTGTAATTATGTGGGAGTGGTGTGTGTTGTGGTGTAACGCTGTGGGAGTGTTGTGGACAGTGTTGTAGCGCTTTGGGAGTGGCGTGGGCAGTGTTGTAGCGCTGTGGGAGTGGTGTGGGAAGTGGTGTAGTGCTGTGGGAGTGGTGTGGGCAGTAGTGTAGCGCTGTGGGAGTGTTGTGGGCAGTGGTGTTGCGCTGTGGGAGTGGTGTGGGCAGTGGTGTTGCGCTGTGGGAGTGTTGTGGGAGGTGGTGTAGCGCTGTGGGAGTGGTGTGGGCAGTGGTGTAGTACTGTGGGAGTTGTGTGGGCAATGGTGTAGTACTGTGGCGGTGGTGTGGGCATTCGTGTAACGCTGTGGGAGAGGTTTGGGAAGTGGTGTAGTGCTTTAGGAGTGGTGTGGGCAGTGGTGTAGTTCTGTGGGAGTGGTGTGGGCAGTGGTGTGGGCAGTGGTGTAGTGCTGTGGGTGTGGTGTGTGCAGTGGTGTAGTTCTGCGGGAGTGGTGTGGGTAGTGTTGTGGGCAGTGGTGTAGTGCAGTGGGAGAGGTGTGGGCAGTGGTGTAGTTCTGTGGGAGTGGTGTGGGTTGTGGTGTAACGATGTGGGAGTGGTGTGGGCAGTGGTGTAGCGCTGTGGGAGTGATGTGGGCAGTGGTGTAATGCAGTGGGAGTGGTGTGGGCAGTGGTGTAGCGCTGTGGGAGTGGTGTGGGCGGTGGTGTAGCGCCTTGGGAGTGGTGTGGGCATTGGTGTAACGCTGTGGGAGTGGTGTGGGCAGTGGTGTAGCGCTGTGGGAGTGGTGTGGGCAGTGGTGTAGTGCTGTGGGAGTGGTGTTGGCATTGGTGTAACTCTGTGGGATTTGTGTGTGTAGTGGTGTAGTGCTGTGGGAGTGTTGTGGGCAGTGGTGTAGCGCTGTGGGAGTGGTGTGGGCAGTGGTGTAGCGCTGTGGGAGTGGTGTGGGCAGTGGTGTCGCGCTGTGGGAGTGGTGTGTGCAGTGGTGTTTCGCTGTGTGGGTTGGTGTGGGCATTAGTGTAGCGCTGTGGGAGTGTTGTGGCATTACTATACCGCTGTTGGAGTGGTGTGGGTTATGGTGTAGCCCTGTGGGAGTGATGAGGGCAGTGGTGTAGTGCTGTGGGAGTGATGTGGGCAGGGGTGTAGCGCAGTGGGTGTGGTGTGGGCTGTGGTGTAGCGCTGTGGGAGTGGTGTGGGCATTAGTGTAGCGGTGTGGCAGTCGTTTGGGCAGTGGTGTAGCGCTGTGGGAGTTGTGTGGGCAGTGGTGTACCGCTGTTGGAGTGGTGTTGTCAGTGGTGTAGTGCTGTGGGAGTGGTGTTGGCAGTGGTGTATCGCTGCTGGAAGTGGTGTGGGAAGTGGTCTAGTGCTGTGCGAGTGATGTGGGCAGTGGTGTAGTGCTGTGTGAGTGGTGTGGGCAGTGCTGTAACGCTGCGGGAGTGGTGTGTGTAGGGGTGTAGCGCTGTGGGAGTGGTGTGGGCAGTGGTGTTTTGCTGTGGGAGTGGTGTGGGCAGTGGTGTAGTACTGTGGGAGTGGTGTGGGAATTGGTGTAACGCTGTGGGAGTGGTGTGGGTAGTGGTGTAATGCTGTGGGAGTGGTTAAGGCAGTGGTGTTTTGCTGTGTGGGTTGGTGTCGGCATTAGTGTAGCGCTGTGGGAGTGTTGTCGCATTACTATACCGCTGCTGGAGTGGTGTGGGTTATGATGTAGCCCTGTGGGAGTGATGTGGGCAGTGGTTTTGCGCTGTGGGAGTGATGTGGGCAGTGGTGTAGCGCAGTGGGTGTGGTGTGGGCTGTGGTGTAGCGCTGTGGGAGTGATGTGGGTTTGGTGTAACGCTGTGGGAGTGGCGTGGGCAGTGGTGTAGCGCAGTGGGAGTGGTGTGGGCAGTGGTGTAGCGCAGTGGGTGTGGTGTGGGCAGTGGTGTTTTGCTGTGGGAGTGGTGTGGGCAGTGGTGTTGTACTGTGGGTGTGGTGTGGGCATTGGTGTAACGCTGTGGGAGTGGTGTGGGTAGTGGTGTAGCGCTGTGGGAGTGGTGTGGGCAGTGTTGTAGCGCTGTGGGAGTGGTGTGGGAAGTGGTGTAGTGCTGTGGGAGTGGTGTGGGCAGTAGTGTAGCGCTGTGGGAGTGTTGTGGGCAGTGGTGTTGCGCTGTGGGAGTGGTGTGGGCAGTGGTGTTGCGCTGTGGGAGTGTTGTGGGAGGTGGTGTAGCGCTGTGGGAGTGGTGTGGGCAGTGGTGTAGTACTGTGGGAGTTGTGTGGGCAATGGTGTAGTACTGTGGCGGTGGTGTGGGCATTCGTGTAACGCTGTTGGAGAGGTTTGGGAAGTGGTGTAGTGCTTTAGGAGTGGTGTGGGCAGTGGTGTAGTTCTGTGGGAGTGGTGTGGGCAGTGGTGTGGGCAGTGGTGTAGTGCTGTGGGTGTGGTGTGTGCAGTGGTGTAGTTCTGCGGGAGTGGTGTGGGTAGTGTTGTGGGCAGTGGTGTAGTGCAGTGGGAGAGGTGTGGGCAGTGGTGTAGTTCTGTGGGAGTGGTGTTGGTTGTGGTGTAACGATGTGGGAGTGGTGTGGGCAGTGGTGTAGCGCTGTGGGAGTGATGTGGGCAGTGGTGTAATGCAGTGGGAGTGGTGTGGGCAGTGGTGTAGCGCTGTGGGAGTGGTGTGGGCGGTGGTATAGCGCCTTGGGAGTGGTGTGGGCATTGGTGTAACGCTGTGGGAGTGGTGTGGGCAGTGGTGTAGCGCTGTGGGAGTGGTGTGGACAGTGGTGTAGTGCTGTGGGAGTGGTGTTGGCATTGGTGTAACTCTGTGGGATTTGTGTGTGTAGTGGTGTAGCGCTGTGGGAGTTGTGTGGGCAGTGGTGTACCGCTGTTGGAGTGGTGTTGTCAGTGGTGTAGTGCTGTGGGAGTGGTGTTGGCAGTGGTGTATCGCTGCTGGAAGTGGTGTGGGAAGTGGTCTAGTGCTGTGCGAGTGATGTGGGCAGTGGTGTAGTGCTGTGTGAGTCGTGTGGGCAGTGCTGTAACGCTGCGGGAGTGGTGTGTGTAGGGGTGTAGCGCTGTGGGAGTGGTGTGGGCAGTGGTGTTTTGCTGTGGGAGTGGTGTGGGCAGTGGTGTAGTACTGTGGGAGTGGTGTGGGCATTGGTGTAACGCTGTGGGAGTGGTGTGGGTAGTGGTGTAATGCTGTGGGAGTGGTTAAGGCAGTGGTGTTTTGCTGTGTGGGTTGGTGTCGGCATTAGTGTAGCGCTGTGGGAGTGTTGTCGCATTACTATACCGCTGCTGGAGTGGTGTGGGTTATGATGTAGCCCTGTGGGAGTGATGTGGGCAGTGGTTTTGCGCTGTGGGAGTGATGTGGGCAGTGGTGTAGCGCAGTGGGTGTGGTGTGGGCTGTGGTGTAGCGCTGTGGGAGTGATGTGGGTTTGGTGTAACGCTGTGGGAGTGGCGTGGGCAGTGGTGTAGCGCAGTGGGGGTGGTGTGGGCAGTGGTGTAGCGCAGTCGGAGTGGTGTGGGCAGTGGTGTTTTGCTGTGGGAGTGGTGTGGGCAGTGGTGTTGTACTGTGGGTGTGGTGTGGGCATTGGTGTAACGCTGTGGGAGTGGTGTGGGTAGTGGTGTAGCGCTGTGGGAGTGGTGTGGGCAGTGGAGTTTTGCTGTGGGAGTGGTGTTGTCAGTGGTGTAGTACTGTGGGAGTGGTGTGTAGGCATTGGTGTAACGCTGTGGGAGTGGTGTGGGTAGTGGTGTAGAGCTTTAGGAGTGGTGTGGGCAGTGCTGTAGTTCTGAGGGAGTGGTGTGGGCAGTGGTGTAGTTCTGTGGGAGTGGTGTGGGCAGTGGTGTAGTTCTGTGGGAGTGGTGTGGGTAGTTGTGTAGCGCAGTGGGAGTGTTGTGGGCAGCGTTGTAACGCTGCGGGAGTGGTTTGGGCAATGGTTTAGTGATGTGGGAGTGGTGTGGGCAGTGGTGTAGCCTTGTTGGATTGGTGTGGGCAGTGGTGTAGTGCTGTGGGACTGGTGTGGACAGTGGTGTCGCGCTGTGGGAGTGGTGTGGGCAGTGGTGTTTCGCTGTGTGGGTTGGTGTGGGCATTAGTGTAGCGCTGTGGGTGTGTTGTGGCATTACTATACCGCTGTTGGAGTGGTGTGTGTTATGGTGTAGCCCTGTGGGAGTGATGTGGGCAGTGGTTTTGCGCTGTGGGAGTGATGTGGTCAGGGGTGTAGCGCAGTGGGAGTGGCGTGGGCAGTGGAGTAATGCTGCGGGAGTGGTGTGGGCAGTGGTGTAATGCTGTGGTAGTGGTGTGGGCATTAGTGTAGCGGTGTGGGAGTCGTGTGGGCAGTGGTGTAGCGCTGTGGGAGTTGTGTGGGCAGTGGTGTAGCGCTGTGTGAGTGTTGTGGGCAGTGGTGTAGTGCTGTGGGAGTGATGTGGGCAGTGGTGTATCGCTGCTGGAGTGGTGTAGGAAGTGGTCTAGTGCTGTGCGAGTGATGTGGGCAGTGGTGTAGTGCTGTGGGAGTGGTGTGGGCAGTGGTGTCGCACTGCGGGAGTGGTGTGGGCAGTGGTATAGCAATGCTGGAGTGGTCTGGGCACTGGTATAGTGCTGCTGGAGCGGTGCGGGCTTTAGTTTAGCGCTGTGGGAGTGGTGTGGGCAGTGGTGTAGCGCTGTGGGATTCTTGTGGGCAGTGGTGTAGCGCTGTGGGAGAAGTGTGTGCAGTGGTGTAGCGCTGTGGGAGTGTTATTGGCAGTGGTGGTGCGCTGTGGGAGTGGTGTGGGCAGTGGTGTAGCGCAGTGGGAGTGGTGTGGGCAGTGGTGTTTTGCTGTGGGAGTGGTGTGGGCAGTGGTGTAGTACTGTGGGTGTGGTGTGGGCATTGGTGTAACGCTGTGGGAGTGGTGTGGGTAGTGGTGTAGTGCTGTGGGAGTGGTTAAGGCAGTGTTATAGTGCTATGGGCGTGGTGCGGGCAGTGGTGTAGCGCTGTGGGAGTGGTGTGGGCAGTGGTGTAATGCAGAGGGAGTGGTGTGGGCAGTGGTGTAGTGCTGTGGGAGTGGTTAAGGCAGTGTTATAGTGCTATGGGCGTGGTGCGGGCAGTGGTGTAGCGCTGTGGGAGTGGTGTGGGCAGTGGTGTAATGCAGAGGGAGTGGTGTGGGCAGTGGTGTAGTGCTGTGGGAGTGGTGTTGGCATTGGTGTAAGTCTGTGGGATTGGTGTGGGTAGTGCTGTAGTGCTGTAGGAGTGGTGTGGGTTGTGGTGTCGCGCTGTGGGAGTGGTGTGGGCAGTGGTGTCGCGCTGTGGGAGTGGTGTGTGCAGTGGTGTTTCGCTGTGTGGGTTGGTGTGGGCATTAGTGTAGCGCTTTTGGAGTGTTGTGGCATTACTATACCGCTGCTGGAGTGGTGTGGGTTATGATGTAGCCCTGTGGGAGTGATGTGGGCAGTGGTTTTGCGCTGTGGGTGTGATGTGGGCAGTGGTGTAGCGCAGTTGGTGTGGTGTGGGCTGTGGTGTAGCGCTGTGGGGGTGGTGTGGGTTTGGTGTAACGCTGTGGGAGTGGCGTGGGCATTAGTGTAGCGGTGTGGGAGTCGTGTGGGCAGTGGTGTAGCGCTGTGGGAGTGGTGTGGGCAGTGGTGTAGCGCTGTGGGAGTGGTGTGGGCAGTGGTGTCGCGCTGTGGGAGTGGTGTGGGCAGTGGTGTTTCGCTGTGTGGGTTGGTGTGGTCATTAGTGTAGCCCTGTGGGAGTGATGTGGGCAGTGGTTTTGCGCTTTGGGTGTGATGTGGGCAGTGGTGTAGCGCAGTTGGTGTGGTGTGGGTTTGGTGTAACGCTGTGGGAGTGGCGTGGGCATTAGTGTAGCGGTGTAGGAGTCGTGTGGGCAGTGGTGTAGCGCAGTGGGAGTGGTGTGGGCAGTGGTGTTTTGCTGTGGGAGTGGTGTGGGCATTGGTGTAACGCTGTGGGAGTGGTGTGGGCAGTGGTGTAGCGCTGTGGGAGTGGTGTGGGCAGTGGTGTAATGCAGAGGGAGTGGTGTGGGCAGTGGTGTAGCGCTGTGGGAGTGGTGTGGCCGGTGGTGTAGCGCTGTGGGAGTGGTGTGGGCAGTGGTGCAGTGCTGTGGGAGTGGTGTTGGCATTGGTGTATCTCTGTGGGATTGGTGTGGGTAGTGGTGTAGTGCTGTAGGAGTGGTGTGGGTTGTGGTGTAGCGCTGTGGGAGTGGTGTGGGCAGTGGTGTAGTGCTGTGGGAGTTGTGTGGGCAGTGGTGTGGTACTGTGGCGGTGGTGTGGGCATTCGTGTAACGCTGTGGGAGAGGTTTGGGAAGTGGTGTAGTGCTTTAGGAGTGGTGTGGGCAGTGGTGTAGTTCTGTGGGAGTGGTGTGGGCAGTGGTGTGGGCAGTGGTGTAGTGCTGTGGGTGTGGTGTGTGCAGTGGTGTAGTTCTGCGGGAGTGGTGTGGGTAGTGTTGTGGGCAGTGGTGTAGTGCAGTGGGAGAGGTGTGGGCAGTGGTGTAGTTCTGTGGGAGTGGTGTGGGTTGTGGTGTAACGATGTGGGAGTGGTGTGGGCAGTGGTGTAACGCTGTGGGAGTGGTGTGGGCAGTGGTGTAATGCAGTGGGAGTGGTGTGGGCAGTGGTGTAGCGCTGTGGGAGTGGTGTGGGCGGTGGTGTAGCGCCTTGGGAGTGGTGTGGGCATTGGTGTAACGCTGTGGGAGTGGTGTGGGCAGTGGTGTAGCGCTGTGGAAGTCGTGTGGGCAGTGGTGTAGCGCTGTGGGAGTGGTCTGTGTTGTGTCGAGCTGTGGGAGTGGTGTGGGCAGTGGTGTAGTGCTATGGGAGTGGTGTTGGCATTGGTGTAACTCTGTGGGATTTGTGTGTGTAGTGGTGTAGTGCTGTGGGAGTGTTGTGGGCAGTGGTGTAGCGCTGTGGGAGTGGTGTGGGCAGTGGTGTAGCGCTGTGGGAGTGGTGTGGGCAGTGGTGTCGCGCTGTGGGAGTGGTGTGTGCAGTGGTGTTTCGCTGTGTAGGTTGGTGTGGGCATTAGTGTAGCGCTGTGGGAGTGTTGTGGCATTACTATACCGCTGTTGGAGTGGTGTGGGTTATGGTGTAGCCCTGTGGGAGTGATGAGGGCAGTGGTGTAGTGCTGTGGGAGTGATGTGGGGAGGGGTGTAGCGCAGTGGGTGTGGTGTGGGCTGTGGTGTAGCGCTGTGGGAGTGGTGTGGGCATTAGTGTAGCGGTGTGGGAGTCGTGTGGGCAGTGGTGTAGCGCTGTGGGAGTTGTGTGGGCAGTGGTGTACCGCTGTGGGAGTGGTGTTGTCAGTGGTGTAGTGCTGTGGGAGTGGTGTGGGCAGTGGTGTATCGCTGCTGGAAGTGGTGTGGGAAGTGGTCTAGTGCTGTGCGAGTGATGTGGGCAGTGGTGTAGTGCTGTGGGAGTGGTGTGGGCAGTGCTGTAACGCTGCGGGAGTGGTGTGTGTAGGGGTGTCGCGCTGTGGGAGTGGTGTGGGCAGTGGTGTAGCGCAGTGGGAGTGGTGTGGGCAGTGGTGTTTTGCTGTGGGAGTGGTGTGGGCAGTGGTGTAGTACTGTGGGAGTGGTGTGGGCATTGGTGTAACGCTGTGGGAGTGGTGTGGGTAGTGGTGTAATGCTGTGGGAGTGGTTAAGGCAGTGGTGTTTTGCTGTGTGGGTTGGTGTCGGCATTAGTGTAGCGCTGTGGGAGTGTTGTCGCATTACTATACCGCTGCTGGAGTGGTGTGGGTTATGATGTAGCCCTGTGGGAGTGATGTGGGCAGAGGTTTTGCGCTGTGGGAGTGATGTGGGCAGTGGTGTAGCGCAGTGGGTGTGGTGTGGGCTGTGGTGTAGCGCTGTGGGAGTGATGTGGGTTTGGTGTAACGCTGTGGGAGTGGCGTGGGCAGTGGTGTAGCGCAGTGGGAGTGGTGTGGGCAGTGGTGTAGCGCAGTCGGAGTGGTGTGGGCAGTGGTGTTTTGCTGTGGGAGTGGTGTGGGCAGTGGTGTTGTACTGTGGGTGTGGTGTGGGCATTGGTGTAACGCTGTGGGAGTGGTGTGGGTAGTGTTGTAGCGCTGTGGGAGTGGTGTGAGCAGTGCTGTAGTTCTGAGGGAGTGGTGTGGGCAGTGGTGTAGTTCTGTGGGAGTGGTGTGGGCAGTGGTGTAGTTCTGTGGGAGTGGTGTGGGTAGTTGTGTAGCGCAGTGGGAGTGTTGTGGGCAGCGTTGTAACGCTGCGGGAGTGGTTTGGGCAATGGTTTAGTGATGTGGGAGTGGTGTGGGCAGTGGTGTAGTGCTGAGGGAGTGGTGTGGGCAGTGGTGTAGCCTTGTTGGAGTGGTGTGGGCAGTGGTGTAGTGCTGTGGGACTGGTGTGGGCAGTGGTGTCGCGCTGTGGGAGTGGTATGGGCAGTGGTGTTTCGCTGTGTGGGTTGGTGTGGGCATTAGTGTAGCGCTGTGGGTGTGTTGTGGCATTACTATACCGCTGTTGGAGTGGTGTGTGTTATGGTGTATCCCTGTGGGAGTGATGTGGGCAGTGGTTTTGCGCTGTGTGAGTGATGTGGTCAGGGGTGTAGCGCAGTGGGAGTGGCGTGGGCAGTGGAGTAATGCTGCGGGAGTGGTGTGGGCAGTGGTGTAACGCTGTGGTAGTGGTGTGGGCATTAGTGTAGCGGTGTGGGAGTCGTGTGGGCAGTGGTGTAGCGCTGTGGGAGTTGTGTGGGCAGTGGTGTAGTGCTGTGGGAGTGATGTGGGCAGTGGTGTATCGCTGCAGGAGTGGTGTAGGAAGTGGTCTAGTGCTGTGCGAGTGATGTGGGCAGTGGTGTAGTGCTGTGGGAGTGGTGTGGGCAGTGGTGTCGCACTGCGGGAGTGGTGTGGGCAGTGGTATAGCAATGCTGGAGTGGTCTGGGCACTGGTATAGTGCTGCTGGAGCGGTGCGGGCTTTAGTTTAGCGCTGTGGGAGTGGTGTGGGCAGTGGTGTAGCGCTTGGGATTCTTGTGGGCAGTGGTGTAGCGCTGTGGGAGTGGTGTGTGCAGTGGTGTAGCGCTGTGGGAGTGTTATTGGCAGTGGTGTCGCGCTGTGGGAGTGGTGTGGGCAGTGGTGTTTCGCTGTGTGGGTTGGTGTGGGCATTAGTGTAGCGCTTTTGGAGTGTTGTGGCATTACTATACCGCTGCTGGAGTGGTGTGGGTTATGATGTAGCCCTGTGGGAGTGATGTGGGCAGTGGTTTTGCGCTGTGGGTGTGATGTGGGCAGTGGTGTAGCGCAGTTGGTGTGGTGTGGGCTGTGGTGTAGCGCTGTGGGAGTGGTGTGGGTTTGGTGTAACGCTGTGGGAGTGGCGTGGGCATTAGTGTAGCCGTGTGGGAGTCGTGTGGGCAGTGGTGTAGCGCTGTGGGAGTGGTGTGGGCAGTGGTGTAGCGCTGTGGGAGTGGTGTGGGCAGTGGTGTCGCGCTGTGGGAGTGGTGTGGGCAGTGGTGTTTCGCTGTGTGGGTTTGTGTGGTCATTAGTGTAGCCCTGTGGGAGTGATGTGGGCAGTGGTTTTGCGCTTTGGGTGTGATGTGGGCAGTGGTGTAGCGCAGATGGTGTGGTGTGGGTTTGGTGTAACGCTGTGGGAGTGGCGTGGGCATTAGTGTAGCGGTGTGGGAGTCGTGTGGGCAGTGGTGTAGCGCAGTGGGAGTGGTGTGGGCAGTGGTGTTTTGCTGTGGGAGTGGTGTGGGCATTGGTGTAACGCTGTGGGAGTGGTGTGGGCAGTGGTGTAGCGCTGTGGGAGTGGTGTGGGCAGTGGTGTAATGCAGAGGGAGTGGTGTGGGCAGTAGTGTAACGCTGTGGGAGTGGTTTTGGCAGTGGTGTAGCGCTGTGGGAGTGGTGTGGGCTGTTGTGTAGCGCTGTGGGAGTGGTGTGGGCTGTGGTGTAACGCTGCGGGAGTGGTGTGGGCAGTGGAGTTGTGCTGTGGGAGTGGTATGGGCAGTGGTGTAGCTCTGTGGGAGAGGTGTGGGCAATGGTGTAGCGCTGTGGGAATGGTATGTGCAGTGGTGTAGCTCTGTGGGAGTGGTGTGGGCAGTGGTGTATCGCAGTGGGACTGGTATGGGCAATGGTGTAGCGCTGTGGGAGTGGTGTGTGCAGTGGTGTAGAGCTGTTGGACTGGTGTGTGCAGTGGATTAGTAGTGTGGGAGTGGTGTGGACATTAGTGCAGCGCTGTGGGGTGGTGTCTGCAGTGGTGCTGTGGTGTGGGACTGGTGCGGGCATTAGTGCAGTACCGTGGGGTGGTGTGGGCAGTGGTGTGGTGCTGTGGGAGTGGTGTGGGCAGTGGTTTAGCGCTGTGGGAGTGATGTGGGTAGCGGTGTAGCGATGTGGGAGTGGTGTGGGCAGTGCTGTAGCGCTGTGGGAGTGGTGTGGGTTTAGTGTAACGCTGTGGGAGTGGCGTGGGCAGTGGTGTAGCGCTGCGGGAGTGGTGTGGGCAGTGGTGTAACGCTGTGGGTGTGGTGTGGGTTGTGGTGTAGCGCTGTGGGAGTGGTCTGGGCATTAGTGTAGCGGTTTGGGAGTGGTGTGGTCAGTATGGTAGTGCTGTGGGAGTGGTGTGGGCAGTGGTGTAGCGCTGTGGGAGTGATGTGGGCAGTGGTGTAGTGCTGTGGGACTGGTTGTGGCAGTGGTGTAGTGCAGTGGGAGTGGTGCAGGCAGTCGTATAGTGCATTGGGAGTGGTGTGGGTAGTGGTGTAGTGCTGTAAGTGTAGGTTGTGCACTGCTGTTCTGCTGTGGGTGTGGAGTGGGCAGTGGTGTAGTGCTGTGGGAGTGGTGTGGTAGTGGTGTAGTGCTGTGGGAGTGGCGTGGGCAGTGGTGTAGTGCTGTTGGAGTGGTGTGGGCAGTGGTATAGTGCTGTGGGAGCGGTGTGGTCATTGGTGTAGCGCTGCTGGAGGGGTGCGGGCAGTGGTGTAGTGCTGTGGGTGTGGTGTGGCCAATGGTATAGCGCTGTGGGAGTGGTGTGGGCAGTGATGTAGTGCAGTGGGAGTGGTGTGGGCAATGGTGTTGTGCTGTTCGTGTGGTGTGGGCAGTGGTGTAGTGCTGTGTGAGTGGTGTGGGCAGTGGTGTAGCGCTGTGGGAGTGGTGTTGGCAGTGGCCTATCGCAGTGGGAGTGGTTTGGGCAGTGATGTCACGCTGTGGGAGTGGTGTGGGCAGTGGTGTAGCGCTGTGGGAGTGGTGTGGGCAGTGGTGTAGTGCTGAGGGAGTGGTGTGGGCAGTGGTGAAGCGCTGCTGGAGTGGTGTGGTCAGTGGAGTAGTGCTCTGGGAGTGGTGTGGGCAGTGGTGTAGTGTAGTTGGAGTGGTCTGGACAGTGTTGTAGTGCACTGGGAGTGGTGTGGGTAGTGGTGTAGCGCTGTGGGAGTGGTGTGGGTTGTGGTGTAGCGCTGTGGGTATGATGTGGGTTGTGATGTAATTCTGTGGCAGTGGTGTGGGCAGTGGTGTAGCGCTGCGGGAGTGGTGTGGGCAGTGGTGTAACGCTGTGGGTGTGGTGTGGGTTGTGGTGTAGCGCTGTGGGAGTGGTTTGGGCATTAGTGTAGCGGTTTGGGAGTGGTGTGGTCAGTATGGTAGTGCTGTGGGAGTGATGTCGGCAGTGGTGTAGCGCTGTGGGAGTGATGTGGGCAGTGGTGTAGTGCTGTGGGACTGGTTGTGGCAGTGGTGTAGTGCAGTGGGAGTGGTGCAGGCAGTCGTATAGTGCATTGGGAGTGGTGTGGGTAGTGGTGTAGTGCTGTAAGTGTAGGTTGTGCACTGCTGTTCTGCTGTGGGTGTGGAGTGGGCAGTGGTGTAGTGCTGTGGGAGAGGTGTGGTAGTGGTGTAGTGCTGTGGGAGTGGCGTGGGCAGTGCAGTAGTGCTCTGGGAGTGGCGTGGGCAGTGGTGTAGTGCTGTTGGAGTGGTGTGGGCAGTGGTATAGTGCTGTTCGAGTGGTGTGGGCAGTGGTGTAGTGCTGTGGGAGTGGTGTGGGCAGTGGTGTAGTGCTGTGGGAGCGGTGTGGTCATTGGTGTAGCGCTGCTGGAGGGGTGCGGGCAGTGGTGTAGTGCTGTGGGTGTGGTGTGGCCAATGGTATAGCGCCGTGGGAGTGGTGTGGGCAGTGATGTAGTGCAGTGGGAGTGGTGTGGGCAATGGTGTTGTGCTGTTCGTGTGGTGTGGGCAGTGGTGTAGTGCTGTGTGAGTGGTGTGGGCAGTGGTGTAGCGCTGTGGGAGTGGTGTTGGCAGTGGCCTATCGCAGTGGGAGTGGTTTGGGCAGTGATGTCACGCTGTGGGAGTGGTGTGGGCAGTGGTGTAGCGCTGTGGGAGTGGTGTGGGCAGTGGTGTAGTGCTGAGGGAGTGGTGTGGGCAGTGGTGAAGCGCTGCTGGAGTGGTCTGGTCAGTGGAGTAGTGCTCTGGGAGTGGTGTGGGCAGTGGTGTAGTGTAGCTGGAGTGGTCTGGACAGTGTTGTAGTGCACTGGGAGTGGTGTGGGTAGTGGTGTAGCGCTGTGGGAGTGGTGTGGGTTGTGGTGTAGCGCTGTGGGTATGATGTGGGTTGTGGTGTAATTCTGTGGCAGTGGTGTGGGCAGTGGTGTAGCGCTGTGGGAATAGTGTGAGCAGTGGTGTAGCGCTGTGGGAGTGGTGTGGGCCGTGGTGTAGCACTGTGGGAGTGGTGTGGGTAGTAGTGTAGCGCTTTGGGTGTGGTGTGGGTTGTGGTGTAGTTCTGTGGGAGTGGTGTGGGCAGTGGTGTAGCGCTGTGGGAGTGGTGTGGGTAGCGGTGTAGCGCTGTGGGAGCAGTGTGGGTTGTGGTGTAGCGCTGTGGGAGTGGTGTTTGTAGTGGTGTAGCGCTGTGGGAGTGGTGTGGGTTGTGGTGTAGCGCTGTGGGAGTGGTGTTTGTAGTAGTGTAGTGCTGTGGGAGTGGTGTGGGCAGTGGTGTAGCGCTGTGGGAGTGGTGTGGGCAGTGTTGTTGTGCTGTGGCAGTGGTGTGGGTTGTGGTGTAGCGCTGTGGGAGTGTTGTTTCTTGTGGTGTAGCGCTGTGGGAGTGTTGTGGGCAGTGGTGTTGTGCTGTGGGAGTGGTGTTGATAGTGGTGTAGCGCTGTAGGAGTGGTGTGGTCAGTGGTGTAGTGCTGTAGGACTGGTGTGGGCAGTGCTGCAGTTCTGAGGGAATGGTGTGCGCAGTGGTGTAGTGCTGTGGGAGTGGTGTGGGCTGAGGTGTTGTTCTGTGTGAGTGGTGTGGGCAGAGGTGTGGTTCTTTGTAAGTGGTGTGGGCAGTGGTGTAGTTCTGTGGGAGTGGTGTGGGCAGTGGTGTAGATTTGTGGGAGTGGTGTGGTCAGTGGTGTAACGCTGTGGGAGTGGTGTGGGCAGTGGTGTAGCGCTGTGGGAGTGGTGTTGGCAGTGGTGTATCGTTGTCGGAGTGGTGTGTGTTGTGGTGTAGCGCTACGCCAGTGGTGTGGGCAGTAGGGTAGCGCTGTGGAGTGCTGTGGGTTGTGGTGTAGCACAGTGGGAGTGGTGTGGGCAGTGGTGTAGTACTGAGGTAGTGGTGTGGGCAGAGGTCTAGCGCTGTGGGAGTGGTGTCGGCAGTGGTGTAACGCTGTGGGAGTGGTGTGGGCAGTGGTGTAGCGCTGTGGGAGTGGAGTGGGCAGTAGTGTAGTGCTGTGGGAGTGGTGTGGGCAGTGGTGCAACGCTGTAGGAGTGGTGTGGACATTGGTGTAACGCTGTGGGATTGGTGTGGGCAGTGGTGTAGCGCTGTGGGAGTGGTGTGGGCAGTAGTGTAGTGCTTTGGCAGTGGTGTGCGCATTGGTGTAGCGCTCTTGGAGTGTTGTGGGCAGTGGTGTAGCGCTGTCGGAATGGTGTGGGCAGTGGTGTAGTGCTGTTGGATTGGTGTGGGCAGTGGTGTAGTGTAGCGGGAGGGATGTGGGCAGTGGTCTAACGCTGTTGGAGTGGTGCGTGCTTTGGTTTAATGCTGCGGGAGTGGTGAGTGCAGTGGTTTAGCGCTGCGGGAGTGATTTGGGCTTTAGTTTAGCGCTGTGGGAGTGGTGTGGGCAATGCTGCAGTTCAGAGGCAGTGGTGTGTGCAGTGGTGTAGTGCTTTGGGTGTGGTGTGGGCAGAGGCGTAGTTCTGTGGGAGTGTTGTGGGCAGTGGTGTAGCGCTGTGGGAGTGGTGTGGGCAGTGGTGTAGTGCTGAGGGAGTGGTGTGGGCAGTGGTGAAGCGCTGCTGGAGTGGTCTGGTCAGTGGAGTAGTGCTCTGGGAGTGGTGTGGGCAGTGGTGTAGTGTAGCTGGAGTGGTCTGGACAGTGTTGTAGTGCACTGGGAGTGGTGTGGGTAGTGGTGTAGCGCTGTGGGAGTGGTGTGGGTTGTGGTGTAGCGCTGTGGGTATGATGTGGGTTGTGGTGTAATTCTGTGGCAGTGGTGTGGGCAGTGGTGTAGCGCTGTGGGAGTGGTGTGGGCCGTGGTGTAGCACTGTGGGAGTGGTGTGGGTAGTAGTGTAGCGCTTTGGGTGTGGTGTGGGTTGTGGTGTAGTTCTGTGGGAGTGGTGTGGGCAGTGGTGTAGCGCTGTGGGAGTGGGGTAGCGGTGTAGCGCTGTGGGAGCAGTGTGGGTTGTGGTGTAGCGCTGTGGGAGTGGTGTTTGTAGTGGTGTAGCGCTGTGGGAGTGGTGTGGGTTGTGGTGTAGCGCTGTGGGAGTGGTGTTTGTAGTAGTGTAGTGCTGTGGGAGTGGTGTGGGCAGTGGTGTAGCGCTGTGGGAGTGGTGTGGGCAGTGTTGTTGTGCTGTGGCAGTGGTGTGGGTTGTGGTGTAGCGCTGTGGGAGTGTTGTTTCTTGTGGTGTAGCGCTGTGGGAGTGTTGTGGGCAGTGGTGTTGTGCTGTGGGAGTGGTGTTGATAGTGGTGTAGCGCTGTAGGAGTGGTGTGGTCAGTGGTGTAGTGCTGTAGGACTGGTGTGGGCAGTGCTGCAGTTCTGAGGGAATGGTGTGCGCAGTGGTGTAGTGCTGTGGGAGTGGTGTGGGCTGAGGTGTTGTTCTGTGTGAGTGGTGTGGGCAGAGGTGTGCTTCTTTGTAAGTGGTGTGGGCAGTGGTGTAGTTCTGTGGGAGTGGTGTGGGCAGTGGTGTAGATTTGTGGGAGTGGTGTGGGCAGTGGTGTAGCGCTGTGGGAGTGGTGTTGGCAGTGGTGTATCGTTGTCGGAGTGGTGTGTGTTGTGGTGTAGCGCTACGCCAGTGGTGTGGGCAGTAGGGTAGCGCTGTGGAGTGTTGTGGGTTGTGGTGTAGCACAGTGGGAGTGGTGTGGGCAGTGGTGTAGTACTGTGGTAGTGGTGTGGGCAGTGGTGTAGCGCTGTGGGAATAGTGTGAGCAGTGGTTTAGCGCTGTGGGAGTGGTGTGGGCCGTGGTGTAGCACTGTGGGAGTGGTGTGGGTAGTAGTGTAGCGCTTTGGGTGTGGTGTGGGTTGTGGTGTAGTTCTGTGGGAGTGGTGTGGGCAGTGGTGTAGCGCTGTGGGAGTGGTGTGGGTAGCGGTGTAGCGCTGTGGGAGCAGTGTGGGTTGTGGTGTAGCGCTGTGGGAGTGGTGTTTGTAGTGGTGTAGCGCTGTGGGAGTGGTGTGGGTTGTGGTGTAGCGCTGTGGGAGTGGTGTTTGTAGTAGTGTAGTGCTGTGGGAGTGGTGTGGGCAGTGGTGTAGCGCTGTGGGAGTGGTGTGGGCAGTGTTGTTGTGCTGTGGCAGTGGTGTGGGTTGTGGTGTAGCGCTGTGGGAGTGTTGTTTCTTGTGGTGTAGCGCTGTGGGAGTGTTGTGGGCAGTGGTGTTGTGCTGTGGGAGTGGTGTTGATAGTGGTGTAGCGCTGTAGGAGTGGTGTGGTCAGTGGTGTAGTGCTGTAGGACTGGTGTGGGCAGTGCTGCAGTTCTGAGAGAATGGTGTGCGCAGTGGTGTAGTGCTGTGGGAGTGGTGTGGGCTGAGGTGTTGTTCTGTGTGAGTGGTGTGGGCAGAGGTGTGGTTCTTTGTAAGTGGTGTGGGCAGTGGTGTAGTTCTGTGGGAGTGGTGTGGGCAGTGGTGTAGATTTGTGGGAGTGGTGTGGTCAGTGGTGTAACGCTGTGGGAGTGGTGTGGGCAGTGGTGTAGCGCTGTGGGAGTGGTGTTGGCAGTGGTGTATCGTTGTCGGAGTGGTGTGTGTTGTGGTGTAGCGCTACGCCAGTGGTGTGGGCAGTAGGGTAGCGCTGTGGAGTGCTGTGGGTTGTGGTGTAGCACAGTGGGAGTGGTGTGGGCAGTGGTGTAGTACTGAGGTAGTGGTGTGGGCAGAGGTCTAGCGCTGTGGGAGTGGTGTCGGCAGTGGTGTAACGCTGTGGGAGTGGTGTGGGCAGTGGTGTAGCGCTGTGGGAGTGGAGTGGGCAGTAGTGTAGTGCTGTGGGAGTGGTGTGGGCAGTGGTGCAACGCTGTAGGAGTGGTGTGGACATTGGTGTAACGCTGTGGGATTGGTGTGGGCAGTGGTGTAGCGCTGTGGGAGTGGTGTGGGCAGTAGTGTAGTGCTTTGGCAGTGGTGTGCGCATTGGTGTAGCGCTCTTGGAGTGTTGTGGGCAGTGGTGTAGCGCTGTCGGAATGGTGTGGGCAGTGGTGTAGTGCTGTTGGATTGGTGTGGGCAGTGGTGTAGTGTAGCGGGAGGGATGTGGGCAGTGGTCTAACGCTGTTGGAGTGGTGCGTGCTTTGGTTTAATGCTGCGGGAGTGGTGAGTGCAGTGGTTTAGCGCTGCGGGAGTGATTTGGGCTTTAGTTTAGCGCTGTGGGAGTGGTGTGGGCAATGCTGCAGTTCAGAGGCAGTGGTGTGTGCAGTGGTGTAGTGCTTTGGGTGTGGTGTGGGCAGAGGCGTAGTTCTGTGGGAGTGTTGTGGGCAGTGGTGTAGCGCTGTGGGAGTGGTGTGGGCAGTGGTGTAGTGCTGAGGGAGTGGTGTGGGCAGTGGTGAAGCGCTGCTGGAGTGGTCTGGTCAGTGGAGTAGTGCTCTGGGAGTGGTGTGGGCAGTGGTGTAGTGTAGCTGGAGTGGTCTGGACAGTGTTGTAGTGCACTGGGAGTGGTGTGGGTAGTGGTGTAGCGCTGTGGGAGTGGTGTGGGTTGTGGTGTAGCGCTGTGGGTATGATGTGGGTTGTGGTGTAATTCTGTGGCAGTGGTGTGGGCAGTGGTGTAGCGCTGTGGGAGTGGTGTGGGCCGTGGTGTAGTACTGTGGGAGTGGTGTGGGTAGTAGTGTAGCGCTTTGGGTGTGGTGTGGGTTGTGGTGTAGTTCTGTGGGAGTGGTGTGGGCAGTGGTGTAGCGCTGTGGGAGTGGGGTAGCGGTGTAGCGCTGTGGGAGCAGTGTGGGTTGTGGTGTAGCGCTGTGGGAGTGGTGTTTGTAGTGGTGTAGCGCTGTGGGAGTGGTGTGGGTTGTGGTGTAGCGCTGTGGGAGTGGTGTTTGTAGTAGTGTAGTGCTGTGGGAGTGGTGTGGGCAGTGGTGTAGCGCTGTGGGAGTGGTGTGGGCAGTGTTGTTGTGCTGTGGCAGTGGTGTGGGTTGTGGTGTAGCGCTCTGGGAGTGTTGTTTCTTGTGGTGTAGCGCTGTGGGAGTGTTGTGTGCAGTGGTGTTGTGCTGTGGGAGTGGTGTTGATAGTGGTGTAGCGCTGTAGGAGTGGTGTGGTCAGTGGTGTAGTGCTGTAGGACTGGTGTGGGCAGTGCTGCAGTTCTGAGGGAATGGTGTGCGCAGTGGTGTAGTGCTGTGGGAGTGGTGTGGGCTGAGGTGTTGTTCTGTGTGAGTGGTGTGGGCAGAGGTGTGCTTCTTTGTAAGTGCTGTGGGCAGTGGTGTAGTTCTGTGGGAGTGGTGTGGGCAGTGGTGTAGATTTGTGGGAGTGGTGTGGGCAGTGGTGTAGCGCTGTGGGAGTGGTGTTGGCAGTGGTGTATCGTTGTCGGAGTGGTGTGTGTTGTGGTGTAGCGCTACGCCAGTGGTGTGGGCAGTAGGGTAGCGCTGTGGAGTGTTGTGGGTTGTGGTGTAGCACAGTGGGAGTGGTGTGGGCAGTGGTGTAGTACTGTGGTAGTGGTGTGGGCAGAGGTCTAGCGCTGTGGGAGTGGTGTCGGCAGTGGTGTAACGCTGTGGGAGTGGTGTGGGCAGTGGTGTAGCGCTGTGGGAGTGGAGTGGGCAGTAGTGTAGTGCTGTGGGAGTGGTGTGGGCAGTGGTGCAACGCTGTAGAAGTGGTGTGGACATTGGTGTAACGCTGTGGGATTGGTGTGGGCAGTGGTGTAGCGCTGTGGGAGTGGTGTGGGCAGTAGTGTAGTGCTTTGGGAGTGGTGTGCGCAGTGGTGTAGCGCTCTTGGAGTGTTGTGGGCAGTGGTGTAGCGCTGTCGGAATGGTGTGGGCAGTGGTGTAGTGCTGTTGGAGTGGTGTGGGCAGTGGTATAGTGTAGCGGGAGGGATGTGGGCAGTGGTCTAACGCTGTTGGAGTGGTGCGTGCTTTGGTTTAATGCTGCGGGAGTGGTGAGTGCAGTGGTTTAGCGCTGCGGGAGTGATTTGGGCTTTAGTTTAGCGCTGTGGGAGTGGTGTGGGCAATGCTGCAGTTCAGAGGCAGTGGTGTGTGCAGTGGTGTAGTGCTTTGGGTGTGGTGTGGGCAGAGGCGTAGTTCTGTGGGAGTGTTGTGGGCAGTGGTATGGTTCTGTGGGAGTGGTGTGGGTTGTGGTGTAGCGCTGTGGGAGTGGTGTGGGTTGTGGTGTAGCGCTGTCGGAGTGGTGTGGGTTGTGGCGTAGCGCTGCGCGAGTAGTGTGGGCATTAGGGTAGCGCTGTGGGAGTGGTGTGGGTTGTGGTGTAGCGCTGTTGGAGTGGTGTGGGCAGTCGGGTAGCGCTGTGGGAGTGGTGTGGGTTGAGGTGTATCGCTGTGCGAGTGGTGCGGGCAGTGGTGTAGTGCTGTTGGAGTCTTGTGGGCAGTTGTGTATCACTGTGGGAGTGGTGTGGGCAGTGGTGTAGCGCTGCTGGAGTGGTGTGTGAAGTGGTGTAACACTGCGGGAGTGGAGTGGGCAGTGGTGTAGCGCTGTGGGAATGGTGTGGGTTGTGGTGTAGTGCTGTGGGAGTGGTGTGGGCAGTGGTGTAGCGTTGTGGGAGTTTTGTGGGTTGTGGTGTAGCGCTGTGCGAGTGGCTTGGGCAGTGGTGTAGTGCTGTGGGTTGTGGTATAGCGCTGTGGGAGTGGTGTGGGCAGTGGTGCAGTGCTCTTGTAGTGGTGTGGGCATAGGTGTAGGGCTGTGGGAGTGGTGTGGGCAGTGGTGCAACGCTGTGGGTGAGGTGTGGACAGTGGTGTAGTGCTGTAGGAGTGGTGTGGACACTGGTGTAACGATGTGGGAGTGGTGTGGGCAGTCGTGTAGCGCTGTGGGAGTGGTGTGGGCAGTGGTGTAGTGCTGTGGGAGTGGTGTGCGCAGTGGTGTTGCGCTGTGGGAGTGGTGTGGGCAGTGGTGTAGAGCTGTGGGAGTGCTGTGGGCAGTGGTGTAGCGCTGTTGGAGTGGTGTGGGCAGTGGTGTAGCGCTGTGGGAGTGGTGTGGGCTTTGGTGTAATGCTGCGGGAGTGGTGAGGGCAGTGGTGTAGCGCTGCGGGTGTGGTTGGGGCTTTAGTTTAGCGCTTTGGGAGTGGTGTGGGCATTGGTGTAGCGCTGTGGGAGAGGTGTGGGCTGTGGTGTGCCGCTGTGGTAGTGGTGTAGGCTGTGGTGTTGCGCTGTGGGAATGGTGTGGGCAGTGGTGTAGCGCTGTGGGAGTGGTGTGGGCTGTGGTGTTGCGCTTTGGGAATGGTGTGGGCAGTGGTGTAACGCTGTGGGAGTGTGTGGGCAGTGGATTTGTGCTGTGAGAGAGGTGTGGGCAATCGTGTAACACTGTGGGAGTGGTGTGGGCAGTGGTGTAGCGCTGTTGGAGTGGTGTTGGCAGTAGAGTAGCGCTGTGGGAGTGGTGTGGGTTGTGTTGTAGCGCTGTGGGAGCGGTGTGGCAGAGGTGTAGTGCTGTGGGAGTCGTGTGGGCAGTGTTGTAGTGCTGTGGGCGTGGTGTGGGCAGTGGTGTAGTGCAGTGGGAGTGGTGTGGGCAGTGGTGTCACGCTGTGGGAGTGGTGTGGGCAGTGGTGTAGCGCTGCGGGAGTGGTGCGGGCAGTGTTGCAGCGCTGTGGGACCGGTGTGGCAGAGGTGTAGTGCTGTGGGAGTCGTGTGGGCAGTGGTGTAGTGCAGTGGGAGTGGTGTGTGCAGTGGTGTAGTGCAGTGGGAGTGGTGTGGGCAGTGGTGTAACGCTGTGCTAGTGGTTTGGGCAGTGGTTTAGTGCTGTGGGAGTGGTGTGGGCAGTGGTGAAGTGCTGTGGGAGTGGTGTGGGCAGTGGTGTATTGCTGTGGGAGTGTTGTGAGCAGTGGTGTAGAGCAGCTGGAGTGTTGTGGGCAGTGTTGTAACACTGCGGGAGTGGTGTGGGCAGTGGTGTAGCGCTGCTTGAGTGGTGTGGGCAGTGGGGTAGCGCTGCGGGATTGGCGTGGGAAGTAGTGTAGTGCAGAGGGAGTGGTGTGGGTTTAGGTGTAGCGCTGTGGGAGTGGTGTGGGCAGAGGTGTAGCGCTGTGGAAGTGGTGTGGACAGTGGTGCCACGCTGTGGGAGTGGTGTGGGAAGTGGTGTAGTGCTGTAGGAGGGGTGTGGACATAGGTGTAACGCTGTGGGAGTGGCGTGGACAGTGGTGTAGCGCTGTGGGAGTGGTGTGGGCAGTGGTGTAGTGCTGTGGGAGTGGTGTTGGCAGTGGTAGTGCTGTGGGAGTGGTGTGCGCAGTGCTGCAGCGCTGTGCGAGTGGTGTGGGCAGTGGTGAAGCGCTGTGGGAGTGGTGTGGGCAGTGGTGTGTTTGCTGTGGGAGTGTTGTGGGCAGTGGTGTAGCGCTGTGGGAATGGTGTGGGCAGTTGTGTAGCGCTGCGGGAGAGGTGTGGACAGCGGTGTAGCGCTGTGGGAGTGGTGTGGGCAGTGGTGTAGCGCTGTGGGAGTTGTGTGGGCAGTGGTGTAGCGCTGTTGGAGCTGTGTGGGCAGTGGTGTAGCGCTGTGGGAGTGGTGTGGGAAGTGGTGTAGCGCTGTGGGAGTGATGTGGGCAGTGGTGTAGTGCTGTTGGAGTGGTGGGGGCAGTGGTAGCGCTGTGGGAGTGGTGTGGGCAGTGTTGACGCGCTCTGGGAGTGGTGTGGGCAGTGATGCAGTGCAGAGGGAGGGATGTGGGCAGTGGTGTAACGCTGTGGGAGTGGTCTGGGCTTTAGTTTAGCGCTTTTTCAGTGGTGTGGGCATTAGTGTAGTCCTGTGGGAGTGGTGTGGGCAGTGTTGTAACGCTGTGGGAGTGGTGTGGGTTGTGGTGTAGCGCTGTGGGAGTGGAGTGGGCAGTCGTGTAGCGCTGTGGGAGTGGTGTGGGTTGTGGTGTAATGATGTGCGAGTGGTATGGGCAGTGGTGTAGCCCTGCGGGAGTGGTGTGGGCAGTGGTGTAGCGATGTTGGAGTTGTGTGGGCAGTGGTATAGCGCAGTGGGAGTGGTGTCGGCAGTGGTGTAGCGCTGAGGGAGTGGTGTGGGCAGTGGTGACGCGCTGTGGGAGTGGTGTGGGCAGTGGTGTAGTGCTGTTGGAATGGTGCGGGCAGTGGTGTAGTGCAGCGGGATGGTTGTGGGCAGTGGTGTAACGCTGTGGGAGTGGTGTGGGCTTTAGTTTAGCCCTTTGTGAGTGGTGTGGGCATTAGTTTTGTGCTGTGGGAGTGGTGTGGGCAGTAGTGTAACGCTGTGGGAGTGGTTTTGGCAGTGGTGTAGCGCTGTGGGAGTGGTGTGGGCTGTTGTGTAGCGCTGTGGGAGTGGTGTGGGCTGTGGTGTAACGCTGCGGGAGTGGTGTGGGCAGTGGAGTTGTGCTGTGGGAGTGGTATGGGCAGTGGTGTAGCTCTGTGGGAGAGGTGTGGGCAATGGTGTAGCGCTGTGGGAATGGTATGTGCAGTGGTGTAGCTCTGTGGGAGTGGTGTGGGCAGTGGTGTATCGCAGTGGGACTGGTATGGGCAATGGTGTAGCGCTGTGGGAGTGGTGTGTGCAGTGGTGTAGAGCTGTTGGACTGGTGTGTGCAGTGGATTAGTAGTGTGGGAGTGGTGTGGACATTAGTGCAGCGCTGTGGGGTGGTGTCTGCAGTGGTGCTGTGGTGTGGGACTGGTGCGGGCATTAGTGCAGTACCGTGGGGTGGTGTGGGCAGTGGTGTGGTGCTGTGGGAGTGGTGTGGGCAGTGGTTTAGCGCTGTGGGAGTGATGTGGGTTGTGGTGTAGCGATGTGGGAGTGGTGTGGGCAGTGGTGTAGTGCTGTGGGAGTGGTGTGGGTTTAGTGTAACGCTGTGGGAGTGGCGTGGGCAGTGGTGTAGTGCTGTTGGAGTGGTGTGGGCAGTGGTATAGTGCTGTTCGAGTGGTGAGGGCAGTGGTGTAGTGCTGTGGGAGTGGTGTGGGCAGTGGTGTAGTGCTGTGGGAGCGGTGTGGTCATTGGTGTAGCGCTGCTGGAGGGGTGCGGGCAGTGGTGTAGTGCTGTGGGTGTGGTGTGGCCAATGGTATAGCGCTGTGGGAGTGGTGTGGGCAGTGATGTAGTGCAGTGGGAGTGGTGTGGGCAATGGTGTTGTGCTGTTCGTGTGGTGTGGGCAGTGGTGTAGTGCTGTGTGAGTGGTGTGGGCAGTGGTGTAGCGCTGTGGGAGTGGTGGGGGCAGTGGTAGCGCTGTGGGAGTGGTGTGGGCAGTGTTGACGCGCTCTGGGAGTGGTGTGGGCAGTGGTGTAGTGCTATTGGAATGGTGTGGGCAGTGATGCAGTGCAGAGGGAGGGATGTGGGCAGTGGTGTAACGCTGTGGGAGTGGTCTGGGCTTTAGTTTAGCGCTTTTTCAGTGGTGTGGGCATTAGTGTAGTCCTGTGGGAGTGGTGTGGGCAGTGTTGTAACGCTGTGGGAGTGGTGTGGGTTGTGGTGTAGCGCTGTGGGAGTGGAGTGGGCAGTCGTGTAGCGCTGTGGGAGTGGTGTGGGTTGTGGTGTAATGATGTGCGAGTGGTATGGGCAGTGGTGTAGCCCTGCGGGAGTGGTGTGGGCAGTGGTGTAGCGATGTTGGAGTTGTGTGGGCAGTGGTATAGCGCAGTGGGAGTGGTGTCGGCAGTGGTGTAGCGCTGTGGGAGTGGTGTGGGCAGTGGTGTAGTGCAGTTGGAGTTGTGGGGGCAATGTTGTAGCGCTGAGGGAGTGGTGTGGGCAGTGGTGACGCGCTGTGGGAGTGGTGTGGGCAGTGGTGTAGTGCTGTTGGAATGGTGTGGGCAGTGGTGTAGTGCAGCGGGATGGTTGTGGGCAGTGGTGTAACGCTGTGGGAGTGGTGTGGGCTTTAGTTTAGCCCTTTGTGAGTGGTGTGGGCATTAGTTTTGTGCTGTGGGAGTGGTGTGGGCAGTAGTGTAACGCTGTGGGAGTGGTTTTGGCAGTGGTGTAGCGCTGTGGGAGTGGTGTGGGCTGTTGTGTAGCGCTGTGGGAGTGGTGTGGGCTGTGGTGTAACGCTGCGGGAGTGGTGTGGGCAGTGGAGTTGTGCTGTGGGAGTGGTATGGGCAGTGGTGTAGCTCTGTGGGAGAGGTGTGGGCAATGGTGTAGCGCTGTGGGAATGGTATGTGCAGTGGTGTAGCTCTGTGGGAGTGGTGTGGGCAGTGGTGTATCGCAGTGGGACTGGTATGGGCAATGGTGTAGCGCTGTGGGAGTGGTGTGTGCAGTGGTGTAGAGCTGTTGGACTGGTGTGTGCAGTGGATTAGTAGTGTGGGAGTGGTGTGGACATTAGTGCAGCGCTGTGGGGTGGTGTCTGCAGTGGTGCTGTGGTGTGGGACTGGTGCGGGCATTAGTGCAGTACCGTGGGGTGGTGTGGGCAGTGGTGTGGTGCTGTGGGAGTGGTGTGGGCAGTGGTTTAGCGCTGTGGGAGTGATGTGGGTTGTGGTGTAGCGATGTGGGAGTGGTGTGGGCAGTGGTGTAGTGCTGTGGGAGTGGTGTGGGTTTAGTGTAACGCTGTGGGAGTGGCGTGGGCAGTGGTGTAGTGCTGTTGGAGTGGTGTGGGCAGTGGTATAGTGCTGTTCGAGTGGTGTGGGCAGTGGTGTAGTGCTGTGGGAGTGGTGTGGGCAGTGGTGTAGTGCTGTGGGAGCGGTGTGGTCATTGGTGTAGCGCTGCTGGAGGGGTGCGGGCAGTGGTGTAGTGCTGTGGGTGTGGTGTGGCCAATGGTATAGCGCTGTGGGAGTGGTGTGGGCAGTGATGTAGTGCAGTGGGAGTGGTGTGGGCAATGGTGTTGTGCTGTTCGTGTGGTGTGGGCAGTGGTGTAGTGCTGTGTGAGTGGTGTGGGCAGTGGTGTAGCGCTGTGGGAGTGGTGTTGGCAGTGGCCTATCGCAGTGGGAGTGGTTTGGGCAGTGATGTCACGCTGTGGGAGTGGTGTGGGCAGTGGTGTAGCGCTGTGGGAGTGGTGTGGGCAGTGGTGTAGTGCTGAGGGAGTGGTGTGGGCAGTGGTGAAGCGCTGCTGGAGTGGTGTGGTCAGTGGAGTAGTGCTCTGGGAGTGGTGTGGGCAGTGGTGTAGTGTAGTTGGAGTGGTCTGGACAGTGTTGTAGTGCACTGGGAGTGGTGTGGGTAGTGGTGTAGCGCTGTGGGAGTGGTGTGGGTTGTGGTGTAGCGCTGTGGGTATGATGTGGGTTGTGGTGTAATTCTGTGGCAGTGGTGTGGGCAGTGGTGTAGCGCTGCGGGAGTGGTGTGGGCAGTGGTGTAACGCTGTGGGTGTGGTGTGGGTTGTGGTGTAGCGCTGTGGGAGTGGTTTGGGCATTAGTGTAGCGGTTTGGGAGTGGTGTGGTCAGTATGGTAGTGCTGTGGGAGTGGTGTCGGCAGTGGTGTAGCGCTGTGGGAGTGATGTGGGCAGTGGTGTAGTGCTGTGGGAGTGGGGTGGGCAGTGCAGTAGTGCTCTGGGAGTGGCGTGGGCAGTGGTGTAGTGCTGTTGGAGTGGTTGTGGCAGTGGTGTAGTGCAGTGGGAGTGGTGCAGGCAGTCGTATAGTGCATTGGGAGTGGTGTGGGTAGTGGTGTAGTGCTGTAAGTGTAGGTTGTGCACTGCTGTTCTGCTGTGGGTGTGGAGTGGGCAGTGGTGTAGTGCTGTGGGAGTGGTGTGGTAGTGGTGTAGTGCTGTGGGAGTGGCGTGGGCAGTGCAGTAGTGCTCTGGGAGTGGCGTGGGCAGTGGTGTAGTGCTGTTGGAGTGGTGTGGGCAGTGGTATAGTGCTGTTCGAGTGGTGTGGGCAGTGGTGTAGTGCTGTGGGAGTGGTGTGGGCAGTGGTGTAGTGCTGTGGGAGCGGTGTGGTCATTGGTGTAGCGCTGCTGGAGGGGTGCGGGCAGTGGTGTAGTGCTGTGGGTGTGGTGTGGCCAATGGTATAGCGCCGTGGGAGTGGTGTGGGCAATGGTGTTGTGCTGTTCGTGTGGTGTGGGCAGTGGTGTAGTGCTGTGTGAGTGGTGTGGGCAGTGGTGTAGCGCTGTGGGAGTGGTGTTGGCAGTGGCCTATCGCAGTGGGAGTGGTTTGGGCAGTGATGTCACGCTGTGGGAGTGGTGTGGGCAGTGGTGTAGCGCTGTGGGAGTGGTGTGGGCAGTGGTGTAGTGCTGAGGGAGTGGTGTGGGCAGTGGTGAAGCGCTGCTGGAGTGGTGTGGTCAGTGGAGTAGTGCTCTGGGAGTGTTGTGGGCAGTGGTGTAGTGTAGCTGGAGTGGTCTGGACAGTGTTGTAGTGCACTGGGAGTGGTGTGGGTAGTGGTGTAGCGCTGTGGGAGTGGTGTGGGTTGTGGTGTAGCGCTGTGGGTATGATGTGGGTTGTGGTGTAATTCTGTGGCAGTGGTGTGGGCAGTGGTGTAGCGCTGTGGGAATAGTGTGAGCAGTGGTGTAGCGCTGTGGGAGTGGTGTGGGCCGTGGTGTAGCACTGTGGGAGTGTTGTGGGTAGTAGTGTAGCGCTTTGGGTGTGGTGTGGGTTGTGGTGTAGTTCTGTGGGAGTGGTGTGGGCAGTGGTGTAGCGCTGTGGGAGTGGTGTGGGTAGCGGTGTAGCGCTGTGGGAGCAGTGTGGGTTGTGGTGTAGCGCTGTGGGAGTGGTGTTTGTAGTGGTGTAGCGCTGTGGGAGTGGTGTGGGTTGTGGTGTAGCGCTGTGGGAGTGGTGTTTGTAGTAGTGTAGTGCTGTGGGAGTGGTGTGGGCAGTGGTGTAGCGCTGTGGGAGTGGTGTGGGCAGTGTTGTTGTGCTGTGGCAGTGGTGTGGGTTGTGGTGTAGCGCTCTGGGAGTGTTGTTTCTTGTGGTGTAGCGCTGTGGGAGTGTTGTGGGCAGTGGTGTTGTGCTGTGGGAGTGGTGTTGATAGTGGTGTAGCGCTGTAGGAGTGGTGTGGTCAGTGGTGTAGTGCTGTAGGACTGGTGTGGGCAGTGCTGCAGTTCTGAGGGAATGGTGTGCGCAGTGGTGTAGTGCTGTGGGAGTGGTGTGGGCTGAGGTGTTGTTCTGTGTGAGTGGTGTGGGCAGAGGTGTGGTTCTTTGTAAGTGGTGTGGGCAGTGGTGTAGTTCTGTGGGAGTGGTGTGGGCAGTGGTGTAGATTTGTGGGAGTGGTGTGGGCAGTGGTGTAACGCTGTGGGAGTGGTGTGGGCAGTGGTGTAACACTGTGGGAGTGGTGTGGGCAGTGGTGTAGCGCTGTGGGAGTGGTGTTGGCAGTGGTGTATCGTTGTCGGAGTGGTGTGTGTTGTGGTGTAGCGCTACGCCAGTGGTGTGGGCAGTAGGCTAGCGCTGTGGAGTGTTGTGGGTTGTGGTGTAGCACAGTGGGAGTGGTGTGGGCAGTGGTGTAGTACTGTGGTAGTGGTGTGGGCAGAGGTCTAGCGCTGTGGGAGTGGTGTCGGCAGTGGTGTAACGCTGTGGGAGTGGTGTGGGCAGTGGTGTAGCGCTGTGGGAGTGGAGTGGGCAGTAGTGTAGTGCTGTGGGAGTGGTGTGGGCAGTGGTGCAACGCTGTAGGAGTGGTGTGGACATTGGTGTAACGCTGTGGGATTGGTGTGGGCAGTGGTGTAGCGCTGTGGGAGTGGTGTGGGCAGTAGTGTAGTGCTTTGGGAGTGGTGTGCGCATTGGTGTAGCGCTCTTGGAGTGTTGTGGGCAGTGGTGTAGTGCTGTTGGAGTGGTGTGGGCAGTGGTGTAGTGTAGCGGGAGGGATGTGGGCAGTGGTCTAACGCTGTTGGAGTGGTGCGTGCTTTGGTTTAATGCTGCGGGAGTGGTGAGTGCAGTGGTTTAGCGCTGCGGGAGTGATTTGGGCTTTAGTTTAGCGCTGTGGGAGTGGTGTGGGCAATGCTGCAGTTCAGAGGCAGTGGTGTGTGCAGTGGTGTAGTGCTTTGGGTGTGGTGTGGGCAGAGGTGTAGTTCTGTGGGAGTGTTGTGGGCAGTGGTGTAGCGCTGTGGGAGTGGTGTGGGCAGTGGTGTAGTGTAGCTGGAGTGGTCTGGACAGTGTTGTAGTGCACTGGGAGTGGTGTGGGTAGTGGTGTAGCGCTGTGGGAGTGGTGTGGGTTGTGGTGTAGCGCTGTGGGTATGATGTGGGTTGTGGTGTAATTCTGTGGCAGTGGTGTGGGCAGTGGTGTAGCGCTGTGGGAATAGTGTGAGCAGTGGTGTAGCGCTGTGGGAGTGGTGTGGGCCGTGGTGTAGCACTGTGGGAGTGGTGTGGGTAGTAGTGTAGCGCTTTGGGTGTGGTGTGGGTTGTGGTGTAGTTCTGTGGGAGTGGTGTGGGCAGTGGTGTAGCGCTGTGGGAGTGGTGTGGGTAGCGGTGTAGCGCTGTGGGAGCAGTGTGGGTTGTGGTGTAGCGCTTTGGGAGTGGTGTTTGTAGTGGTGTAGCGCTGTGGGAGTGGTGTGGGTTGTGGTGTAGCGCTGTGGGAGTGGTGTTTGTAGTAGTGTAGTGCTGTGGGAGTGGTGTGGGCAGTGGTGTAGCGCTGTGGGAGTGGTGTGGGCAGTGTTGTTGTGCTGTGGCAGTGGTGTGGGTTGTGGTGTAGCGCTGTGGGAGTGTTGTTTCTTGTGGTGTAGCGCTGTGGGAGTGTTGTGGGCAGTGGTGTTGTGCTGTGGGAGTGATTTTGATAGTGGTGTAGCGCTGTAGGAGTGGTGTGGTCAGTGGTGTAGTGCTGTAGGACTGGTGTGGGCAGTGCTGCAGTTCTGAGGGAATGGTGTGCGCAGTGGTGTAGTGCTGTGGGAGTGGTGTGGGCTGAGGTGTTGTTCTGTGTGAGTGGTGTGGGCAGAGGTGTGGTTCTTTGTAAGTGGTGTGGGCAGTGGTGTAGTTCTGTGGGAGTGGTGTGGGCAGTGGTGTAGATTTGTGGGAGTGGTGTGGGCAGTGGTGTAACGCTGTGGGAGTGGTGTGGGCAGTGGTGTAACACTGTGGGAGTGGTGTGGGCAGTGGTGTAGCGCTGTGGGAGTGGTGTTGGCAGTGGTGTATCGTTGTCGGAGTGGTGTGTGTTGTGGTGTAGCGCTACGCCAGTGGTGTGGGCAGTAGGCTAGCGCTGTGGAGTGTTGTGGGTTGTGGTGTAGCACAGTGGGAGTGGTGTGGGCAGTGGTGTAGTACTGTGGTAGTGGTGTGGGCAGAGGTCTAGCGCTGTGGGAGTGGTGTCGGCAGTGGTGTAACGCTGTGGGAGTGGTGTGGGCAGTGGTGTAGCGCTGTGGGAGTGGAGTGGGCAGTAGTGTAGTGCTGTGGGAGTGGTGTGGGCAGTGGTGCAACGCTGTAGAAGTGGTGTGGACATTGGTGTAACGCTGTGGGATTGGTGTGGGCAGTGGTGTAGCGCTGTGGGAGTGGTGTGGGCAGTAGTGTAGTGCTTTGGGAGTGGTGTGCGCAGTGGTGTAGCGCTCATGGAGTGTTGTGGGCAGTGGTGTAGCGCTGTCGGAATGGTGTGGGCAGTGGTGTAGTGCTGTTGGAGTGGTGTGGGCAGTGGTATAGTGTAGCGGGAGGGATGTGGGCAGTGGTCTAACGCTGTTGGAGTGGTGCGTGCTTTGGTTTAATGCTGCGGGAGTGGTGAGTGCAGTGGTTTAGCGCTGCGGGAGTGATTTGGGCTTTAGTTTAGCGCTGTGGGAGTGGTGTGGGCAATGCTGCAGTTCAGAGGCAGTGGTGTGTGCAGTGGTGTAGTGCTTTGGGTGTGGTGTGGGCAGAGGCGTAGTTCTGTGGGAGTGTTGTGGGCAGTGGTGTGGTTCTGTGGGAGTGGTGTGGGTTGTGGTGTAGCGCTGTGGGAGTGGTGTGGGTTGTGGTGTAGCGCTGCGCGAGTAATGTGGACAGTAGGGTAGCGCTGTGGGTGTGGTGTGGGCAGTCGTGTAGCGCTGTGGGATTGGTGTGGGTTGAGGTGTAACGCTGTGCGAGTGGTGCGGGCAGTGGTGTAGCACAGCGGGAGTGGTGTGGGCAGTGGTGTAGCGCTGCTGGAGTGGTGTGGGAAGTGGTGTAACACTGCGGGAGTGGAGTGGGCAGTGGTGTAGCGCTGTGGGAGTGGTGTGGGTTGTGGTGTAGTGCTGTGGGAGTGGTGTGGGCAGTGGTGTAGCGTTGTGGGAGTTTTGTGGGTTGTGGTGTAGTGCTGTGGGAGTGGTGTGGGCAGTGGTGTAGCGCTTTGCGAGAGGCTTGGGCAGTGGTGTAGTGCTGTGGGTTGTGGTGTAGCGCTGTGGGAGTGGTGTGGGCAGTGGTGTAGTGCTTTGGGAGTGGTGTGGGCAGAGGCGTAGTTCTGTGGGAGTGGCGTGGGCAGTGGTGTGGTTCTGTGGGAGAGGTGTGGGCAGTGGTGTAGCGCTGTGGGAGTGGTGTGGGTTGTGGTGTAGCGCTGTCGGAGTGGTGTGGGTTGTGGTGTAGCGCTGCGCGAGTAGTGTGGGCATTAGGGTAGCGCTGTGCGAGTGGTGTGGGTTGTGGTGTAGCGCTGTTGGAGTGGTGTGGGCAGTCGGGTAGCGCTGTGGGAGTGGTGTGGGTTGAGGTGTATCGCTGTGCGAGTGGTGCGGGCAGTGGTGTAGTGCTGTTGGAGTCTTGTGGGCAGTTGTGTATCGCTGTGGGAGTGGTGTGGGCAGTGGTGTAGCGCTGCTGGTGTGGTGTGTGAAGTGGTGTAACACTGCGGGAGTGGAGTTGGCAATGGTGTAGCGCTGTGGGAATGGTGTGGGTTGTGGTGTAGTGCTGTGGGAGTGGTGTGGGCAGTGGTGTAGCGTTGTGGGAGTTTTGTGGGTTGTGGTGTAGCGCTGTGCGAGTGGCTTGGGCATTGGTGTAGTGCTGTGGGTTGTGGTATAGCGCTGTGGGACTGGTGTGGGCAGTGGTGCAGTGCTCTTGTAATGGTGTGGGCATAGGTGTAGGGCTGTGGGAGTGGTTTGGGCAGTGGTGCAACGCTGTGGGTGAGGTGTGGGCAGTGGTGTAGTGCAGTAGGAGTGGTGTGGACACTGGTGTAACGATGTGGGAGTGGTGTGGGCAGTCGTGTAGCGCTGTGGGAGTGGTGTGGGCAGTGGTGTAGTGCTGTGGGAGTGGTGTGCGCAGTGGTGTTGCGCTGTGGGAGTGGTGTGGGCAGTGGTGTAGAGCTGTGGGAGTGCTGTGGGCAGTGGTGTAGCGCTGTTGGAGTGGTGTGGGCAGTGGTGTAGCGCTGTGGGAGTGGTGTGGGCTTTGGTGTAATGCTGCGGGAGTGGTGAGGGCAGTGGTGTAGCGCTGCGGGTGTGGTTGGGGCTTTAGTTTAGCGCTTTGGGAGTGGTCAGCATTGGTGTAGCGCTGTGGGAGAGGTGTGGGCTGTGGTGTGCCGCTGTGGTAGTGGTGTAGGCTGTGGTGTTGCGCTGTGGGAATGGTGTGGGCAGTGGTGTAGCGCTGTGGGAGTGGTGTGGGCTGTGGTGTTGCGCTGTGGGAATGGTGTGGGCAGTGGTTTAGCGCTGTGGGAGTGGTGTGGGCAGAGGTCTAGCGCTGTGGGAGTGGTGTCGGCAGTGGTGTAACGCTGTGGGAGTGGTGTGGGCAGTGGTGTAGCGCTGTGGGAGTGGAGTGGGCAGTAGTGTAGTGCTGTGGGAGTGGTGTGGGCAGTGGTGCAACGCTGTAGAAGTGGTGTGGACATTGGTGTAACGCTGTGGGATTGGTGTGGGCAGTGGTGTAGCGCTGTGGGAGTGGTGTGGGCAGTAGTGTAGTGCTTTGGGAGTGGTGTGCGCAGTGGTGTAGCGCTCTTGGAGTGTTGTGGGCAGTGGTGTAGCGCTGTCGGAATGGTGTGGGCAGTGGTGTAGTGCTGTTGGAGTGGTGTGGGCAGTGGTATAGTGTAGCGGGAGGGATGTGGGCAGTGGTCTAACGCTGTTGGAGTGGTGCGTGCTTTGGTTTAATGCTGCGGGAGTGGTGAGTGCAGTGGTTTAGCGCTGCGGGAGTGATTTGGGCTTTAGTTTAGCGCTGTGGGAGTGGTGTGGGCAATGCTGCAGTTCAGAGGCAGTGGTGTGTGCAGTGGTGTAGTGCTTTGGGTGTGGTGTAGGCAGAGGCGTAGTTCTGTGGGAGTGTTGTGGGCAGTGGTGTGGTTCTGTGGGAGTGGTGTGGGTTGTGGTGTAGCGCTGTGGGAGTGGTGTGGGTTGTGGTGTAGCGCTGCGCGAGTAATGTGGACAGTAGGGTAGCGCTGTGGGTGTGGTGTGGGCAGTCGTGTAGCGCTGTGGGTTTGGTGTGGGTTGAGGTGTAACGCTGTGCGAGTGGTGCGGGCAGTGGTGTAACACAGCGGGAGTGGTGTGGGCAGTGGTGTAGCGCTGCTGAAGTGGTGTGGGAAGTAGTGTAACACTGCGGGAGTGGAGTGGGCAGTGGTGTAGCGCTGTGGGAGTGGTGTGGGTTGTGGTGTAGTGCTGTGGGAGTGGTGTGGGCAGTGGTGTAGCGTTGTGGGAGTTTTGTGGGTTGTGGTGTAGTGCTGTGGGAGTGGTGTGGGCAGTGGTGTAGCGCTTTGCGAGAGGCTTGGGCAGTGGTGTAGTGCTGTGGGTTGTGGTGTAGCGCTGTGGGAGTGGTGTGGGCAGTGGTGTAGTGCTTTGGGAGTGGTGTGGGCAGAGGCGTAGTTCTGTGGGAGTGGCGTGGGCAGTGGTGTGGTTCTGTGGGAGAGGTGTGGGCAGTGGTGTAGCGCTGTGGGAGTGGTGTAGGTTGTGGTGTAGCGCTGTCGGAGTGGTGTGGGTTGTGGTGTAGCGCTGCGCGAGTAGTGTGGGCATTAGGGTAGCGCTGTGCGAGTGGTGTGGGTTGTGGTGTAGCGCTGTTGGAGTGGTGTGGGCAGTCGGGTAGCGCTGTGGGAGTGGTGTGGGTTGAGGTGTATCGCTGTGCGAGTGGTGCGGGCAGTGGTGTAGTGCTGTTGGAGTCTTGTGGGCAGTTGTGTATCGCTGTGGGAGTGGTGTGGGCAGTGGTGTAGCGCTGCTGGAGTGGTGTGTGAAGTGGTGTAACACTGCGGGAGTGGAGTGGTCAGTGGTGTAGCGCTGTGGGAATGGTGTGGGTTGTGGTGTAGTGCTGTGGGAGTGGTGTGGGCAGTGGTGTAGCGTTGTGGGAGTTTTGTGGGTTGTGGTGTAGCGCTGTGCGAGTGGCTTGGGCAGTGGTGTAGTGCTGTGCGTTGTGGTATAGCGCTGTGGGAGTGGTGTGGGCAGTGGTGCAGTGCTCTTGTAGTGGTGTGGGCATAGGTGTAGGGCTGTGGGAGTGGTGTGGGCAGTGGTGCAACGCTGTGGGTGAGGTGTGGGCAGTGGTGTAGTGCTGTAGGAGTGGTGTGGACACTGGTGTAACGATGTGGGAGTGGTGTGGGCAGTCGTGTAGCGCTGTGGGAGTGGTGTGGGCAGTGGTGTAGTGCTGTGGGAGTGGTGTGCGCAGTGGTGTTGCGCTGTGGGAGTGGTGTGGGCAGTGGTGTAGAGCTGTGGGAGTGCTGTGGGCAGTGGTGTAGCGCTGTTGGAGTGGTGTGGGCAGTGGTGTAGCGCTGTGGGAGTGGTGTGGGCTTTGGTGTAATGCTGCGGGAGTGGTGAGGGCAGTGGTGTAGCGCTGCGGGTGTGGTTGGGGCTTTAGTTTAGCGCTTTGGGAGTGGTGTGGGCATTGGTGTAGCGCTGTGGGAGAGGTGTGGGCTGTGGTGTGCCGCTGTGGTAGTGGTGTAGGCTGTGGTGTTGCGCTGTGGGAATGGTGTGGGCAGTGGTGTAGCGCTGTGGGAGTGGTGTGGGCTGTGGTGTTGCGCTGTGGGAATGGTGTGGGCAGTGGTTTAGCGCTGTGTGAGTGGTGTGGGCTGTGGTGTTGCGCTTTGGGAATGGTGTGGGCAGTGGTTTTGTGCTGTGAGAGAGGTGTGGGCAATCGTGTAACACTGTGGGAGTGGTGTGGGCAGTGGTGTAGCTCTGTTGGAGTGGTGTTGGCAGTAGAGTAGCGCTGTGGGAGTGGTGTGGGTTGTGTTGTAGCGCTGTGGGAGTGGTGTGGGCACTGGTGTAGCGCTGTGGGCAGTGGTGTAGCGCTGTGGGAGTGGAGTGGTTTTTGGTGTAGAGCTGTTGGAGTGGTGTGGGCAGTAGGGTAGCGCTGTGGGAGTGGTGTGGGTTGTGGTGTAGCGCTGTGGTAGTGGTGTGAGCAGTAGGGTAGCGCTGTGGGAGTGGTGTGGGTTGTGGTGTAGCGCTGTGGGAGTGGTGTGGGCAGTACTGTGGCGCTGTGCGAGTGGTGTGGACAGTTGTGTAGCTCTCTTGGAGTGTTGTGGGCAGTGGTGTAGCGCTGTCGGAGTGGTGTGGGCAGTGGTGTAGTGCTGTTGGAGTGCTGTGGGCAGTGGTGTAGTGTAGCGGGAGGGATGTGGGCAGTGGTCTAACGCTGTTGGAGTGGTGCGTGCTTTGGTTTAATGCTGCTGGAGTGGTGAGTGCAGTGGATTAGCGCTGCGGGAGTGATTTGGGCTTTAGTTTAGCGCTGTGGGAGTGGCGTGGCCAATGCTGCAGTTCAGAGGCAGTGGTGTGTGCAGTGGTGTAGTGCTTTGGGAGTGGTGTGGGCAGAGGCGTAGTTCTGTGGTAGTGGTGTGGGCAGTGGTGTAGCGCTGTGGGAGAGGGGTGGGCAGTGGTGTAGCGCTGTGGGAGTGGTGTGGGTTGCGGTGTAGCGCTGTGCGTTTGGTGTGGACAGTAGGGTAGCGCTGTGGGAGTGGCGTGTGTTGTGGTGTAGCGCTGTGCGTTTGGTGTGGACAGTAGGGTAGCGCTGTGGGAGTGGTGTGGGTTGTGGTGTAGCCCTGTGGGAGTGGTTTGGGCAGTAGGGTAGCGCTGTGGGAGTGGTGTGGGTTGTGGTGTAGCGCTGTGGGAGTAGTGTGGTCAGTGATGTAGCGCTGTGCGAGTGGTGTGGACAGTGGTGTAGCAGTGTTGGAGTGTTGTGGCTTGTGGTGTAGCACAGTGGGAGTGGTGTGGGCAGTGGTGTGGTGCTGTGGTAGTGGTGTGGGCATAGGTCTAGCGCTGTGGGAGTGGTGTGCGCAGTGGTGGAACGCTGTGGGAGTGGTGTGGGCAGTGGTGTAGCGCTGTGGGAGTGGAGTGGGCAGTAGTGTAGTGCTGTGGGAGTGGTGTGGGCATTGGTGTAGCGCTGTGGGAGCGGTGAGGGCTGTGGTGTGGCGCTGTGGTAGTGGTGTAGGCAGTGGCGTTACGCTGTGGGAGTGTGTGGGCAGTAGGTAGCGCTGTGCGTTTGGTGTGGACAGTAGGGTAGCGCTGTGGGAGTGGTGTGGGTTGTGGTGTAGCGCTGTGGGAGTGGTTTGGGCAGTAGGATAGCGCTGTGGGAGTGGTGTGGGTTGTGGTGTAGCGCTGTGGGAGTAGTGTGGGCAGTGGTGTAGTGCTGTGGGAGTGTTGTGGGTTGTGGTGTAGCACAGTGGGAGTGGTGTGGGCAGTGGTGTAGTGCTGTGGGAGTGGAGTGGGCAGTAGTGTAGTGCTGTGGGAGTGGTGTGGGCAGTGGTGCAACGCTGTAGGAGTGGTGTGGACATTGGTGTAACGCTGTGGGAGTGATGTGTGCAGTGGTGTAGCGCTCTTGGAGTGTTGTGGGCAGTGATGTAGCGCTGTCGGAGTGGTGTGGGCAGTGGTGTAGTGCTGTTGGAGTGGTGTGGGCAGTGGTGTAGTGTAGCGGGAGGGATGTGGGCAGTGGGCTAACGCTGTTGGAGTGGTGCGTGCTTTGGTTTAATGCTGCGGGAGTGGTGAGTGCAGTGGTTTAGCGCTGCGGGAGTGATTTGGGCTTTAGTTTAGCGCTGTGGGAGTGGTGTGGGCAATGCTGCAGTTCAGAGGCTGTGGCGTGTGCAGTGGTGTAGTGCTTTGGGAGTGGTGTGGGCAGAGGCGTAGATCTGTGGGAGTATTGTGGGCAGTGGTGTGGTTCTGTGGGAGTGGTGTGGGCAGTGGTGTAGCGCTGTGGGAGTGGTGTGGGTTGTGGTGTAGCGCTGTGGGAGTTGTTTGGGCAGTAGGGTAGCGCTGTGGGAGTGGTGTGGGTTGTGGTGTTGCGCTGTGGGAGTAGTGTGGGCAGTGATGTAGCGCTGTGCGAGTGGTGTGGACAGTGGTGTAGCAGTGTGGGAGTGTTGTGTGTTGTGTTGTAGCACAGTGGGAGTGGTGTGGGCAGTGATGTAGTGCTGTGGTAGTGGTGTGGGCAGAGGTCTAGCGCTGTGGGAGTGGTGTGGGCAGTGGTGGAACGCTGTGGGAGTGGTGTGGGCAGTGGTGTAGCGCTGTGGGAGAGGTGTGGGCAGTGATGTGGTTCTGTGGGATTGGTGTAGGCAGTGGTGTGGGCAGTCGTGTAGTTCTATGGGAGTGGTGTGGGCAGTGATGTAGTTTTGTGGGAGTGGTGTGGGCAGTGGTGTATCGCTGTGGGAGTGGTGTGTGCAACGGTGTAGCGCTGTGGGAGTGGTGTGTGCAGTGGTGTAGCGCTGTGGGAGAGGTGTGGGCAGTGGTGTAGCGCTGTGGGAGAGGTGTGGGTTGTGGTGTAGCGCTGTGGGAGTGGTGTGGGTTGTGGTGTAGCGCTGCGCGAGTAGTGTGGGCAGTAGGGTAGCGCTGTGGGAGTGGTGTGGGTTGTAGTGTAGCGCTGTTGGAGTGGTGTGGGCAGTCGTGTAGCGCTGTGGGACTGGTGTGGGTTGAGGTGTAACGCTGTACGAGTGGTGCGGGCAGTGGTGTAGTGCTGTTGGAGTGTTGTGGGCAGTGGTGTATCGCTGTGGGAGTGGTGTGGGCAGTGGTGTTGCACAGCGGGAGTGGTGTGGGCAGTGGTGTAGCGCTGATGGAGTGGTGTGGGTTGTGGTATAGCGTTGTGGGAGTTTTGTAGGTTGTGGTTTGGTGCTGTGGGAGTGGTGTGGGCAGTGGTGTAACGCTGTGCGAGTGGCTTGGGCAGTGGTGTAGTGCTGTGGGTTGTGGTGTAGCGCTGTGGGAGTGGTGTGGGCAGTGGTGTAGTGCTTTGGGAATGGTGTGGGCAGAGGTGTAGTTCTGTGGGAGTGGTGTTGGCAGTGGTGTGGTTCTGTGGGAGTTCTGTGGACAGTGGTGTGGGCAGTCGTGTAGTTCTCTGGGAGTGGTGTGGGCAGTGATGTAGTTTTGTGGGAGTGGTGTGGGCAGTGGTGTAACGCTGTGGGCGTGGTGTGTGCAACGGTGTAGCGCTGTGGGAGTGGTGTGGGCAGTGGTGTAGCGCTGTGGGAGAGGTGTGGTCTGTGCTGTAGCGCTGTGGGAGTGGTGTGGGTTGTGGTGTAGCGCTGTGGGAGTGGTGTGGGTTGTGGTGTAGCGCTGCGCGAGTAGTGTGGGCAGTAGGGTAGCGCTGTGGGAGTGGTATGGGTTGTGGTGTAGCGCTGTTGGAGTGGTGTGGGCAGTGGTGTAGTGCAGCGGGAGGGATGTGGGCAGTGGTGTAACGCTGTGGGAGTGGTGTGGGCAGTGGTGTAATGCTGCGGGAGTGGTGAGGGCAGTAGTGTAGCGCTGCGGGAGTGGTTTGGGCTTTAGTTTAGCGCTTTGGGAGTAGTGTGGGCATTGGTGTAGCTCTGTGGGTGTGGTGTGCGCAGTGGGGTAGTGCTTTAGGAGTGGTGTGGGCATTAGTGCTGCGCTGTGGGAGTGGTGTGGGTAGTGTTATAGCGCTGTGGGAGTGTTGTGGGCATTGGTGCAGATCTGTGGGAGTGGTGTGGGCAGTAGTGTAGCGCTGTGGGAGTGGTGTGGGCATTAGTGAAGCGCTGTGGGAGTGGTGTGGGCATCAGTGTAGCGCTGTGGGAGTGGTGTGTGTAGTGGTGTAGTGCTGTGGGAGTGGTGTGGGCTGTGGGGTATCGCTGTGGGAGTGGTGTGGGCATCGGTGTAGCGGTGTGGGAGTGGTGTGGGCATTGGTGTAGTCCTGTGGGAGTGGTGTGTGTAGTGGTGTAACGCTGTGGAAGTGGTGTGGGTAGTGGTGTAGTGCTGTGGGACTGGTGTGTGCAGTGGTGTAGTGCTGTTGGAGTGGTGTGGGCAATGATGTAATGCTGCGGGAGTGGTGTGTGCAGGGGTTTAGTGCTGAGGGAGTGGTGTGGGGAGGGTGTAGTGCTGTGGGAGTGGTATGGGCAGAAGTGTAGCGCTCTGGGACTGGTGTGGGCAGCAGTTTAGTGCTGTGGGAGTGGTGTGGGCAGTTTTGAAGTGCTGTGGGAGTGGTGAGGGTCGTGGTGTAATGCTGTGGGAGTGGTGTTGCCAATGGTGTATTGCTCTGTGAGTGGTGTGGGCAGTGGTGTAGTACTGTGGGAGTGGTGTAGACAGTGGTGTAGCGCTATGGGACTGGTTTAGGCAGTGGTGTAGCGCTGTGGGAGTGGTGTGGGCAGTGTTGTAGCGCTGTGGGAGTGGTGTTGGCATTATTGCAGCGCTGATGGACTGGTGTGAGCAGTGGTGTAGCGCTGTGGGAGTGGTGTGTGCATTATTTTAGCGCTGTGGGAGTGGTGTTTGTTGTTGTGTAGTGCTGTGGGAGTGGTGTGGGCATTGGTGTAGTGGTGTGGTAGGTGTGTGCAGTGGTGTAGTGCTGTGGGAGTGGTGTGGGCATTAGTGCAGCGCTGTCGGACCGGTGTGGGCAGTGGTGTTGTGCTGTGGTAGTGGTTTGGGCAGTGGTGTAGTGCTGTGGGAGTGGTGTGTGCATTAGTTTAGCGCTGTTGGAGTGGCGTGGGCATTAGTGTAGCGCAGTGGGAGTGGTGTGGGCATTAATGTAGCGCTGGGCCAGTGGTATGGGCAGTGGTGTAGTCCTGTGGTTGTGGTCTGGGCAGTGTTGTTGCGCTATGGGAGTGGTGTGGTTTGTAGTGTAGCTCTGTCGGAGTGGTGTTGGTTGTGGTGACACGATGTGGGAGTGGTGTGGGCAGCGGTAGGGTGCTGTAGGATTGGTGTAGGCACTTGTGTAGCGCTGTGGGAGTGGTGTGGGCAGTGGTGTAGTGCTTTGGGAGGGTTGTGTGCAGTGGTGTAGTGCTGCGGGTGTGGTGTGGGCAGTGGTGTAGTGCTGTGGGAGTGCTTTGGGTATTGCTATAGTGCTGCGGAGGTGATGTGGTCAGTGGTGTAGCGTTTCGGGATTGATGTGGGCAGTGGCATAGTGATGTGGAGAGTGGTGTAGAGCTGTGGAAGTGGTGTGGGCAGTGGTGTAGTGCTGTGGGTGTGGTGTGGCCAGTGGTCTAGTGCTGCTGGAGTTGTGTGGGCAGGGTTGTAGCGCTGTGTGAGTGGTGTGAGCAGTGGTGTAGTGCTTTGGGAGTGTTGTGGGCTGTGGTGTAGTGCTGTTGTACTGGTGTGGGCAGCAGTGTAGCGCTGTGGGTGTGGTGTGGGCATTAGTGTAGCGCTGTGGGAGTGGTTTGGGCATTAGTGTAGCGCTTTGGGAGTGGTGTGGACAGTGGTGTTGTCTTGTGGGTGTAGTGTGGCAGTGGGTTGTAGTGTAGCCATGTTGGAGTGATGTTGGTTGTGGTGTAGCGCTGTGGGAGTGTTGTTGACAGCGTTGTAGTGTTGTGGTACTGGTGTGGGCAGTGGTGTAGTGCTGCGGAGGTGTTGTGGGCAGTGGTGTAGAGCTGCGGGAGTGGTGTGGGCAGTGGTCCAGCGCTGTGGGAGTGGTGTGGGCAGTGGTGTAGAGGTGCGGGAGTGGTGTGGGCAGTGGTCCAGCGCTGTGGGAGTGGTGTGTGCAGTGGTGTTGTGCTGTGGGAGTGGTGTGGGCGGTGGTGAAGTTCTGTGGGAGTGGTGTGGGCAGCGGTGTAATGTTGCGGGAGTTGAGGTTGATGTTGAATTTATTGGTGTTTTTCATTGTTGATCTTCTTGTTGAATTTGTTGGTGTTTTTCAATGTTGAGGTTGTTGTTGAATTTGTTGGTGATTTTCAATATTGAGGTTGTAGTTGAATTTGTTGGTGTTTGAATGGTTTTTTTGTGAACTTTTTTGTGTTTTTAAATTTGAGGTTGTTGGTGGAATTATTGGCGTTTATGAATGTTGAGGTTGTTGTTAAATTTGTTCGTGATCTTCAATATTGAGGTTGTTGTTGAATTTGTTGGTGTTATCAATGTTGAGGTTGTAGTTTAATTTCTTGGTGCTGTCAATGTTTATTTTGCTGAACTTCTTTGTAATTTTTAAAGTTATGGTTGTTGTTGAATTTCTTGGTGTTATCAATGTTTATTTTGTTGAACTTATTTGTACTTTTAAAAGTTGAGGTTGTTGATTAATTTGTTGGTATTTTTCAATGTTGAAGTCGTTGAATTTGTTGGTGATTTTCAATATTGAGATTGTTAATCAATTTGTTGGTGTTATGAATGGTTTTTTTTGAACTTTTTTGCGTTTTTCAAAGTTGAGGTTGTTGGTGAAATTGTTGGTAATTTTCAATTATGAGTTTGTTGTTGAGTTTGTTGGTGTTTTTCAATATTGAGGTTGTTGATTAATTTGTTGGTGTGATCAATGTTTAATTTGAACCTTTTTGTGTTTTTCAAAGTCGAGGTTGTTGCTGAATTTCTTGGTGATATTCAATGTTGAGTTTCTTGAATTTGTTGGTGATTTTCAATATTGAGGTTTTTGTTGAATTTGTTGGTGTTATCAATGTTATTTTTTGAACTTTTTTGTATTTTTCAAAGTTGAAGTTGTTGTGGAATTTGTTGGTGTTTTTCAATGTTGAATTTGTTGTTCAATGTATTGGTGTTTTTCAATGTTGAGGTTGTAGATGAATTTGTTGGTGCTTTTCAATTTTGAGGTTGTTGTTGAATTTGTTGGTGTAATCAATGTATTTTTTTAAACTATTTTTAATTTTTGAAACTTGAGTTTGTCGTTGAATTTGTTGGACTTTTGAATGGTTTTTTTTTAAACTTTTTTCTGTTTTTCAAAGTTGAGGTGGTTGCTGAATTTGTTGGTGATTTTCAGTGTTATTCTTGTTGAATATGTTGTTGATTTTCAATATTGAGGTTATTGCTGAATTTGTTGGCGTTATCAACATTTATTTTGTTGAACTTGTTTGAACTTGTAAAAGTTGAGGTTGTTGTTTAATTTGTTGGGAATTTCAATATTGAGGTGTTGTTGAATATATTGGCGTTTTTCAATGTTGAGGTTGTTGTTGAAATTGTTGGTGATTTTCAATATTGAGGTAGTTGTTGAATTTTTTGGTGTTATCAATGTTTTTATTAAAACTTTTTTGTACTTTTAGAAGTTGAGGTTGTTGTTGAATTTGTTGGTGTTTTTCAATGGTGAGGTTTTTGTTGATTTTGTTGGTGATTTTCAATATTGAGGTTGTTGTTGAATTTGTTGGTCATTTTTAATATTGGGGTTGTTGTTGAATTTGTTGGTGTTGTCAATGTTTATTTTGTTGAAATTGTTTGTATTTTTAAAGGTGGATGTTGTTGCTGAATCTTTTATTGTTTTTCAATGTTGATGTTGTTGTTGAATTTATTGGTGATTTTCAGTGTTGAGGTTGCTGAATTTGCTGGTGATTTTAAATGGTCAACTTGCTTTTGAATTGGATAGTGTCATCAATATTTATTTTGTTGAATTTTTTTGTACTTTTAAAAGTTGAGGTTGATTTTGAATTTGTTAGTGTTTTTCAATGTTGATGTTGTTCAATTTGTTGGTGATTTTCAATTTTATCTTTGTTGTTGAATTTGTTGGTGCTTTTAAATATTGAGGTTGTTGTTGAATTTATTGGTGTTTTTCAATGTGGCGGTTGTTGTTGATTTTGTTACTGTTTTTCAATGTTGAGGTTGATGTTGAATTTGTTGGTGTTGTCAATGTTTTTTTTGTTGAACTATTTTGTAGTATAAAAGTTGAGGTTGTTGCTGAATTTTTTATTGTTTTTCAATGTTGATGTTGTTGTTGAATTTGTTGGTGATTTTCAGTGTTGAGATTGCTGAATTTGTTGGTGATTGTAAATGTTGAGGTTGTTGTTGAATTGGATATTTTCATCAATGTTTATTTTGTTGGACTTGGTGAATTTTTAAAAGTTGTGGTTGTTCTTGAATTTATTGGTGTTATCAATGTTTATTTTGTTGAACTTTTTTATATTTTCAAAAGTTGAGGTTGTTGTTTAATTTGTTGGTGTTTTTCAAAGTTGAGGTCGTTGAATTTGTTGGTGATTTTCAATATTGAGATTGTTGATGAAAGTGTTGGTGTTATGAAAGTTTTTTATGAACTTGTTTGTGTTTTTCAAAGTTGAGGCTGTTGCTGAATTTGTTGGTGATTTTCAGTGTTGATCTTGTTGAATTTGTTGATGATTTTCAATATTGAGGTTGTTGTTGAATTTGTTGGCGTTTTTCAATGTTGAGGGTGTTGAATTTGTTGGTGATTTTCAAAATTGAGATTCTTGTTCAATTTGTTGGTGTTATCAATATTATTTTATGAACTTTTTTGTACTTTTAAAAGTTGAGGTTGTTTGTTGAATTTGTTGGCGTTTTTCAATGTTGAGTTTGTTGTTGAATTTGTTGGTAATTTTCAATATTGATGTTCTTGTTGAATTTGTTGGTGTTAACAATGTTTTTTAAAAACTTTTTTGTACTTTTAAAAGTAGAGGTTTTTGGTGAATTTGTTGGTGTCTTTCAATGGTGAGGTTTTTGTTGAATTTTTTGGTGTTTTTATTTTTGAAGTTGTTGTTAAATTTGTTGGTGTTTTTCAATGTTTACGTTGTTGTTGAATTTGTTTTTTTTTGTCAATGTTTAATTTGTTGAACCTGTTTGTATTTTTTAAAGTTGAGGTTGTTGTTTTATTTATTGGTGCTATCAATGTTTATTTTGTTGAACGTTTTTGTAGTATTAAAAGTTGAGGTTGTTGCTGATATTTTTTATTGTTTTTCAATTTTGATGCTGTTGTTGAATTTGTTGTTGATTTTAAATTTTGAGGTTGTAGTTGAATTGGATAGTGTCATCAATGTTTATTTTGCTGAACTTGTTTGTATTTTTAAAGATTTAGTTTGTTGTTGATTTTCTTGGTGTTATCAAAGTTTATTTTGTTGAACTTTTTTGTACTTTTAAAAGTTGAGGTTGATTTTGAATTTGTTGATGTTTTTCATTGTTGAGGTTTTTGTTGAATTTGTTGGCGTTTATCAATGTTGAGGTTGTTCTTGAATTTTTTGGTGTTTTTCATTGTTGTGGTACTTGGTGAATTTGTTGGTGTTTTTCAATGTTGATGTTGTTGTTGAATTTGTTGGTGTTTTTCAATGTTGAGTTTGCTGAATTTGTTGGTGATTTTCAATATTGAGGTTCTTCTTGAATTTGTTCGTGTTATCAATATTCTTTTTTGAACTATTTTGTACCTTTAAAAGTTGAGGTTGTTGTTGAAATTGTTGGTATTTATCATTGTTGATGAAAGTGTTGATGTTATGAATGTTTTTTTTTAACTTATTTGTGTTTTTAAAAGTTGAGGCTGTTGCTGAATTTGTTGGTGATTTTCAATGTTGAGGTTGTTGTTGAATATGTTGACGTTTATCAATGTTGAAGTTGTTGTTGAATTTGTTAGTGATTTTCAATATTGAGGTTGTTGCTGAATTTGTTGGTGATATTCACTGTTGAGGTTGTCGAATTTGTTGTTGATTTTCAATATTGAGGTTGTTGTTGAATTTGTTGGCGTTTTTCAATGTTGAGGTTGTTGTTGAATTTGTTGGTGTTTTTCAATATTGAGGTTTTTGTTGAATTTATTGTCGTTATCAATGTTATTTTTTGAACATTTTTGTATTTTTCAATGTTGAGGTTGTTGTTGAATTTGTTGGTGTTTTTCATTGTTGAGGTTGTTGTTGAATTTATTAGTGTTATCAATGTTTTTTGTTGAACTTGTTTGTATTTTTAAAAGTTAAGGTTGTTGTTCAATTTGTTGGTGTATTTCAATGTTGAGGGTGTTGAATTTGTTGGTGATTTTCAAAATTGAGATTGTTGTTCAAATTATTGGTGTTATCTATATTCTTTTTTTGTACTTTTTTATAAATTTAAAAGTTGAGGTTGGTTTTGAATGTGTTGGTGTTTTGCATTGTTGAGGTTGCTGTTGCATTTGTTGATGAGTTTCAATATTGAGGTTGTTGTTGCATTTGTTGATGATTTTCAATATTGAGGTTGTTGTTGAATTTGTTGGTGTTATTAGTGTTTTTTTAAAAACTTTTTTGTACTTTTAAAAGTTGAGGTTGATTTTGATTTTGTTGGTGTTTTTCAATGTAGAGGTTGTTGTTGAAGCTTTTGGGTTTTCAATGCAGAGGTTGTTGTTCAAGTTTTTGGTGTTTTTCAACGTTGAGTTTTTTGAATTTGTTGGTGATTTTCAATACTGAGGTTGTTGTTGAATTTGTTGGTGTAATCAATGTTTTTTTAAAAACTTTTTTGTACTTTTAAAAGTAAAGGTTGTTCTTGAATTTGTTGGTGTTTTTCAATGTTGAGGTTTTTGTTGAATTTTTTGGTGTTTTCATTGTTGAGGTTGTTGCTGAATTTGTTAGTGTTTTTCAATGTTGAGTTTTTTTGTTGAATTTGTTAGTGATTTTCAATATTGAGATTGTTGTTGATTTTGTTGGTGTTTTTCAATGTAGAGGTTGTTGTTGAAGCTTTTGGGTTTTCAATGTAAAGGTTGTTGTTCATGTTTTTGGTGTTTTTCAACGTTGAGGTTTTTGAATTTGTCGTTATTATCAATATTGAGGTTGTTGTTGAATTTGTTGGTGTAATCAATGTTTTTTTAAAAACTTTTTTGTACTTTTAAAAGTTGAAGTTGTTGTTGAATTTGTTGGTGTTTTTCAATGTTGAGGTTTTTGTTGAATTTTTTGGTGTTTTCATTGTTGAGGTTGTTGCTGAATTTGTTAGTGTTTTTCAATGTTGAGTTTTTTTGTTGAATTTGTTAATGATTTTCAATATTGAGATTGTTGTTGAATTTGTTGGTGTTATCAATATTGAGGTTATTGTTGAATTTGTTGGTGATTTTTAATATTGAGGTTGTTGTTGAATATGTTGGTTTTTTTCAATGTTGAGGTTGTTGTTGAATTTGTTGGTGATTTTCAATATTGAGATTGTTGTTGAATTTTTTGGTGTTATCAGTGTTTCTTTAAAAACTTTTTTGTACTTTTAAAAGTTGAAGTTGTTGTTGAATTTGTTGGTGTTTTTAATTGCTGAGGTTGTTGATGAATTTGTTGGTGTTTTTCAATGTTGAGGATGTTGTTGAAGTTGTTGGTGTTTTTCAATGTTGTGGTTGTTGATGAATTTGTTGGTGTTATCAATGTTTTTCAAAAAAACTTTTTTTAACTTTTAAAAGTTGAGGTTGTTGATGAATTTATTGCTGATTTTCAATATTGTGCTTGTAGTTGAATTTCATGGTGTCATCAATATTTTTTTTAAAACTTTTTTGTACTTTTAAAAGTTGAGGTTGTTGTTGAATTTGTTGGTGTTTTTCACTGTTGAGGTTGTTGTTGAATTTATTGGTGATTTTCAATGTTGAGGTTGTTATTGAATTTATTGTTGATTTTCAATATTGTGGTTGTTGTTGAATTTGTTTGTGTTTTTCAATGTTGAGGTTGTTGTTGAAATTGTTGGTGTTTTTCAACATTGAGTTTGTTGTTGAATTTGTTGGTGTTATCCATGTTATTTATTTGAACTTTTTGTACTTTTAAAAATTGGGGTTGATTTTGAATTTGTTGGTGTTTTTCATTGTTGAGGTTTTTGTTGAATTTTTGGGTGTTTTCATCGTTGAGGTTGTTGTTAAATTTGTTGGTGTTTTTCAATATTAAGGTTGCAGTTGAATTTGTTGGTGTTGTCAATGTTTATATTGTTGAACTGTTTTGTAGTTTTGAAAGTTGAGGTTGTTCCTGAATTTTTTATTTTTTTTCAATGATGATGTTGTTGCTGAGTTGGTTGATGATTTTCAGTGTTGAGGTTGCTGAATTTGTTGGTAACATTTAATGTTGAGGTTGTTGTTGAAATGGATAGTGTCATCAATGTTTATTTTGTTGAACTTGTTTGTACTTTTAGAAGTTGAGGTTTTTTTTGAATTTGTTGGTGTTTTTCATTTTTGACGTTGTTGTTGAATTTTTTGGTGTTTTCCTATGTTGAGGTTGTTATTGAATTTGTTGGTGATTTTCAATATTGAGTTTGTAGTTGAATTTGTTGGTGTTTTTCAATGTTGAGGTTGTTGTTGAAATTGTTGGTGTTTTTCAATCTTGAGGTTGTTGTTGAATTTGTTGGTGTTATCCATGTTATTTATTGAACTTTTATCTATTTTTAAATGTTAAGGTTGTAGTTGAATTTGTTGGTGTTATCAATGTTATTTTTTGAACTTTTTTGTATTTTTCAATCTTGAAGTTGTTGTTGAATTTGTTGTTGATTTTCAATATTGAGTTTGTTGTTGAATTTGTTGGTGTTATCAATGTTATTTTTTGAAAATGTTTGTAGTTTTCAATGTTGAGGTTGTTGTTCAATTTGTTGGCGTTTGTCAAGGTTGAGGTTGTTGTTGAAGTTGTTGGTGTTATCAATGTCTTTTTGAAAATTTTCTCTCCTTTTAAAAGTTGAGTTTGCTGTTCAAATTGTTGGTGTTTTTCAATGTTGAGGTTGTTGTTAAATTTGTTTGCTTTTTTCAATGTTGAGGTTGTTGTTGAATTTGTTGTCGTTTTTCAATGTCGAGGTTGTTGTAGAATTTGTTGGTGATTTTAAATATTGAAGTTGTTGAATTTGTATGTGTTTTTCAATGTTGAGGTTGTTGTTGAATTTGTTGTTGTCTTTCACTAATGAGGTTGTTGATGAATTTATTGGTGATTTTCAATGTTGAGGTTGTTGTTGAATTTGTTGTTGATTTACAAAATTGAGCTTGTTGTTTAATTTGTTGGTGTTATCAATGTTTTTATTAAAACTTTTTTGTACTTTTAAAATTTGAGGTTGTTGTTGGATTTGATGGTGTTTTACAATGTGGAGTTTGTTGTTCAATTTGTTGGTTTCTTTCAATGTTGAGGTTGTTATTGAATTTGTTGGTGTTATCAATGTTATTTATTGAACTTTTTTGTATTATTCAATGTTGAATTTGTTGTTGAATTTGTTGGTGATTTTTAATATTGAAGTTGTTGAATTTGTTGGTCATTTTAAATGTTGAGGTTGTTGTTCAATTTGTTGGTGTCTTTCAATATTGAGGTTGTTGTTGAATTTGTTGGCGTTTTTCAATGTTGGGGTTGTTGTTGAATTTGTTGGTGATTTTCAATGTTAAGCTTGTTGTTGAATTTGTTGGTTTTTTTCAATGTTGAATTTGTTGTTGAATTTGTTGGTGTTATCAATGATATTTTTCGAACTTTTTTGTATTTTTCAATGTTGAGGTTGTTGTTGAATTTGTTGGTGTTTTTCAATGTTGTGGTTGTTGTCGAATTTGTTGGTGTTTTTCAATGTTGAGGTTGTTGTTGAATTTTTTGGTGACTATCAATATTGAGGTTGTTGTTGAATTTGCTGGTGTTCTCATTGTTTTTTTGAATTTTTTCTCTTCTTTTAAAAGTTGAGGTTGTTGTTGATTTTGTTGGTGTTTTTCAATGTAGAGGTTGTTGTTGAAGCTTTTGGGTTTTCAATGTAAAGGTTGTTGTTCATGTTTTTGGTGTTTTTCAACGTTGAGGTTTTTGAATTTGTCGTTATTATCAATATTGAGGTTGTTGTTGAATTTGTTGGTGTAATCAATGTTTTTTTAAAAACTTTTTTGTACTTTTAAAAGTTGAAGTTGTTGTTGAATTTGTTGGTGTTTTTCAATGTTGAGGTTTTTGTTGAATTTTTTGGTGTTTTCATTGTTGAGGTTGTTGCTGAATTTGTTAGTGTTTTTCAATGTTGAGTTTTTTTGTTGAATTTGTTAATGATTTTCAATATTGAGATTGTTGTTGAATTTGTTGGTGTTATCAATATTGAGGTTATTGTTGAATTTGTTGGTGATTTTTAATATTGAGGTTGTTGTTGAATATGTTGGTTTTTTTCAATGTTGAGGTTGTTGTTGAATTTGTTGGTGATTTTCAATATTGAGATTGTTGTTGAATTTTTTGGTGTTATCAGTGTTTCTTTAAAAACTTTTTTGTACTTTTAAAAGTTGAAGTTGTTGTTGAATTTGTTGGTGTTTTTAATTGCTGAGGTTGTTGATGAATTTGTTGGTGTTTTTCAATGTTGAGGATGTTGTTGAAGTTGTTGGTGTTTTTCAATGTTGTGGTTGTTGATGAATTTGTTGGTGTTATCAATGTTTTTCAAAAAAACTTTTTTTAACTTTTAAAAGTTGAGGTTGTTGATGAATTTATTGCTGATTTTCAATATTGTGCTTGTAGTTGAATTTCATGGTGTCATCAATATTTTTTTTAAAACTTTTTTGTACTTTTAAAAGTTGAGGTTGTTGTTGAATTTGTTGGTGTTTTTCACTGTTGAGGTTGTTGTTGAATTTATTGGTGATTTTCAATGTTGAGGTTGTTATTGAATTTATTGTTGATTTTCAATATTGTGGTTGTTGTTGAATTTGTTTGTGTTTTTCAATGTTGAGGTTGTTGTTGAAATTGTTGGTGTTTTTCAACATTGAGTTTGTTGTTGAATTTGTTGGTGTTATCCATGTTATTTATTTGAACTTTTTGTACTTTTAAAAATTGGGGTTGATTTTGAATTTGTTGGTGTTTTTCATTGTTGAGGTTTTTGTTGAATTTTTGGGTGTTTTCATCGTTGAGGTTGTTGTTAAATTTGTTGGTGTTTTTCAATATTAAGGTTGCAGTTGAATTTGTTGGTGTTGTCAATGTTTATATTGTTGAACTGTTTTGTAGTTTTGAAAGTTGAGGTTGTTCCTGAATTTTTTATTTTTTTTCAATGATGATGTTGTTGCTGAGTTGGTTGATGATTTTCAGTGTTGAGGTTGCTGAATTTGTTGGTAACATTTAATGTTGAGGTTGTTGTTGAAATGGATAGTGTCATCAATGTTTATTTTGTTGAACTTGTTTGTACTTTTAGAAGTTGAGGTTTTTTTTGAATTTGTTGGTGTTTTTCATTTTTGACGTTGTTGTTGAATTTTTTGGTGTTTTCCTATGTTGAGGTTGTTATTGAATTTGTTGGTGATTTTCAATATTGAGTTTGTAGTTGAATTTGTTGGTGTTTTTCAATGTTGAGGTTGTTGTTGAAATTGTTGGTGTTTTTCAATCTTGAGGTTGTTGTTGAATTTGTTGGTGTTATCCATGTTATTTATTGAACTTTTATCTATTTTTAAATGTTAAGGTTGTAGTTGAATTTGTTTGTGTTATCAATGTTATTTTTTGAACTTTTTTGTATTTTTCAATCTTGAAGTTGTTGTTGAATTTGTTGTTGATTTTCAATATTGAGTTTGTTGTTGAATTTGTTGGTGTTATCAATGTTATTTTTTGAAAATGTTTGTAGTTTTCAATGTTGAGGTTGTTGTTCAATTTGTTGGCGTTTGTCAAGGTTGAGGTTGTTGTTGAAGTTGTTGGTGTTATCAATGTCTTTTTGAAAATTTTCTCTCCTTTTAAAAGTTGAGTTTGCTGTTCAAATTGTTGGTGTTTTTCAATGTTGAGGTTGTTGTTAAATTTGTTTGCTTTTTTCAATGTTGAGGTTGTTGTTGAATTTGTTGTCGTTTTTCAATGTCGAGGTTGTTGTAGAATTTGTTGGTGATTTTAAATATTGAAGTTGTTGAATTTGTATGTGTTTTTCAATGTTGAGGTTGTTGTTGAATTTGTTGTTGTCTTTCACTAATGAGGTTGTTGATGAATTTATTGGTGATTTTCAATGTTGAGGTTGTTGTTGAATTTGTTGTTGATTTACAAAATTGAGCTTGTTGTTTAATTTGTTGGTGTTATCAATGTTTTTATTAAAACTTTTTTGTACTTTTAAAATTTGAGGTTGTTGTTGGATTTGATGGTGTTTTACAATGTGGAGTTTGTTGTTCAATTTGTTGGTTTCTTTCAATGTTGAGGTTGTTATTGAATTTGTTGGTGTTATCAATGTTATTTATTGAACTTTTTTGTATTATTCAATGTTGAATTTGTTGTTGAATTTGTTGGTGATTTTTAATATTGAAGTTGTTGAATTTGTTGGTCATTTTAAATGTTGAGGTTGTTGTTCAATTTGTTGGTGTCTTTCAATATTGAGGTTGTTGTTGAATTTGTTGGCGTTTTTCAATGTTGGGGTTGTTGTTGAATTTGTTGGTGATTTTCAATGTTAAGCTTGTTGTTGAATTTGTTGGTTTTTTTCAATGTTGAATTTGTTGTTGAATTTGTTGGTGTTATCAATGATATTTTTCGAACTTTTTTGTATTTTTCAATGTTGAGGTTGTTGTTGAATTTGTTGGTGTTTTTCAATGTTGTGGTTGTTGTCGAATTTGTTGGTGTTTTTCAATGTTGAGGTTGTTGTTGAATTTTTTGGTGACTATCAATATTGAGGTTGTTGTTGAATTTGCTGGTGTTCTCATTGTTTTTTTGAATTTTTTCTCTTCTTTTAAAAGTTGAGGTTGTTGTTGAATTTGTTGGTGATTTTTAATGTTGAGATTGTTGTTAAATTTGTTGGTTATTTTCAATATTGAGGTTGTTGTTGAATTTGTTGGTGTTATCAATGTTTATTTTGTTGAACTTTTTTGTATTTTTCAATGTTGAGGTTGTTGTTGAATTTGTTGACGTTTTTCAATGTTGAGAATCTTTTTGAATTTGTTGCTGATTTTCAATGTTGAGGTTGTTGTTGAATTTGTTGGTGTTATCAATGTTTTTTTGATCTTTTTCTCTTCTTTTAAAAGTTGAGGTTGTTGTTGAATATTTTTGTGTTTTTCATTATTGAGGTTGTTGTTGAATTTGGTGGTGACTTTCAATATTGAGGTTGTTGTCGAATTTGTTGGCGTTTTTCAATGTTGAGTTTCTTGTTGAATTTGTTGGTGTTATCAATGATTTTTTTCACCTTTTTCTCTTTTTTTAAAAGTTGAGGGTGTTGTTGAATTTGTTGTTGTTTTTCAATGTTGAGCTTGTTGTAGAATTTGTTGATTTTTTTCAATATTGATGTTTTTGTTGAATTTGTTGGCGTTTTTCAATGTTGAGGTTCTTCTTGAATTTGTTGGTGTCTTTCATTATTGAGGTAGTTGTTGAATTTCTTTGTGTTTTTCAATGTTGAGGTTGTTGTTGAATTTGTTGGTGTTATCAATGATTTTTTTGAACTTTTTCTCTTCTTTTAAAAGTTGAGGGTGTTGTTGAATTTGTTGGTGTTTTTCAATGTTGAGGTTGTTATTGAATTTGTTGGTGTTTTTCAATATTGATGTTGTTGTTGAATTTGTTTGTCTTTTTCAATGTTGAGGTTGTAGTTGAATTTGCTGGTGTTGTCAATGTTTCTTTTTGAACTTTTTATCTTCTTTTAAATGTTGAGGTTGTTCTTGAATTTGTTGGTGTTTTTCAAAGTTGCGGTCCTTGTTGAATTTGTTGGTGATTTTTAATGTTGAGATTGTTTTTAAATTTGTTGGTTATTTTCAATATTGAGGTTGTTGTTGAATTTGTTGGTGTTATCAATGTTTATTTTGTTGAACTTTTTTGTATTTTTCAATGTTGAGGTTGTTGTTGAATTTGTTGACGTTTTGCAATGTCGAGGTTGTTGTAGAATTTGTTGGTGATTTTAAATATTGATGTTGTTGAATTTGTATGTGTTTTTCAATGTTGAGGTTGTTGTTGAATTTGTTGTTGTCTTTCACTAATGAGGTTGTTGATGAATTTATTGGTGTTTTTCAATGTTGAGGTTGTTCTTGAATTTGTTGTTGATTTTCAAAATTGAGCTTGTTGTTTAATTTGTTGGTGTTATCAATGTTTTTATTAAAACTTTTTTGTACTTTTAATATTTGAGGTTATTGTTGGATTTGATGGTGTTTTACAACGTGGAGTTTGTTGTTCAATTTGTTGGTTTCTTTCAATGTTGAGGTTGTTATTGAATTTGTTGGTGTTATCAATGTTATTTATTGAACTTTTTTGTATTATTCAATGTTGAATTTGTTGTTGAATTTGTTGGTGATTTTCAATATTGAAGTTGTTGAATTTGTTGGTCATTTTAAATGTTGAGGTTGTTGTTCAATTTGTTGGTGTCTTTCAATATTGAGGTTGTTGTTGAATTTGTTGGCGTTTTTCAATGTTGGGGATGTTGTTGAATTTGTTGGTGATTTTCAGTGTTAAGTTGTTGTTGAATTTGTTGGTTTTTTTCAATGTTGAATTTGTTGTTGAATTTGTTGGTGTTATCAATGTTATTTTTCGAACTTTTTCATATTTTTCAATGTTGAGGTTGTGCTGAATTTGTTGGTGTTATCAATGATATTTTTCGAACTTTTTTGTATCTTTCAATGTTGAGGTTGTTGTTGAATTTGTTGGTGTTTTTCAAGGTTGTGGTTGTTGTCGAATTTGTTGGTGTTTTTCAATGTTGAGGTTGTTGTTGAATTTTTTTGCTGACTATCAATATTGAGGTTGTTGTTGAATTTGCTGGTGTTCTCATTGTTTTTTTGAATTTTTTCTCTTCTTTTAAAAGTTGAGGTTGTTGTTCAATTTGTTGGTGTTTTTCAATGTTGAGGTTGTTGTTGAATTTGTTGATGTTATCAATGTTTTTTTGAACTTTTTCTCTTCTTTTATAAGTTGACGTTGTTGTACAATTTGTTGTTGTTTTTCAATGTTGAAGTTGATTTTGAAATTGTTGGCGTGTTTCAATATTGAGTTTGTTGTTGAATTTGTTGGCGTTTTTCAATGTTGAGGTTGTTGTTGAATTTGTTGGCGTTTTTCAATATTGAGGTTGTTGTTGAATTTGTTCGTGTTTGTCAATGTTGAGGTTATTGTTGAATTTGTTGGTGTTATCAATGTTTTTTTGATCCTTTTCTCTTCTTTTAAAAGTTGAGGTTCTTGTTGAATCGGTTGATGTTTTTCAATGTTTAGGTTGTTCTTGAATTTGTTGATGATTTTCAATACTGAGGTTGTTGTTGAATTTGTTGGCGTTTTTCAATGTTGAGGTTGTTGTTGAATTTGTTGACGTTTTTCAATGTTGAGATTCTTTTTGAATTTGTTGCTGATTTTCAATATTGAGGTTGTTGTTGAATTTGTTGGTGTTATCAATGTTATTTTTTGAACTTTTTGTATTTATCAATGTTGAGGTTGCTGTTGAATTTGTCGGCGTTTTTCAATGTTGATGTTGTTGTTGAATTTGTTGACGTTTTTCAATGTTGAGGTTGTTCTTGAATTTGTTGGTGATTTTCAATATTGATGTTGTTGAATTTGTTCGTGATTTTCAATGTTGAGCTTGTTGTTGAATTTGATGGTGTTTTTCAAAGTTGTGATCCTTGTTGAATTTGTTGGTCATTTACAATGTTGAGATTGTTTTCAATGTTATTTTTTGAACATTTTTGTAGTTTTCCACGCTGAGGTTGTTGTTGAATTTGTTGGTGTTAACAATGTTATTTTTTGAACTTTTGTGTATTTTTCAATATTGAGGTTATTGTTGAATTTGTTGGTGTTATCAATGTTTATTTGAACTTTATCTCTTCTTTTAAAAGTTGAGCTTGTTGTTGAATTTGTTGGTGTTTTTCAATGTTGAGGTTGTTGTTGAATTTGTTGGTGATTTTCAATATTGACGTTGTTGATGAAATTGTTGGTGGCTTTCAATATTGAGGTTGTTGTTGAATTATTTGGCGTTTTTCAATGTTGGGGTTTCTGCTGAATTTGTTGGTGTTATCAATGTTTTTTTTTAACTTTTTATCTTCATTTAAATCTTGTGGTTGTTGTTGAATTAGTTTGTGCTCTTCAAGTTGGAGGTTGTTGTTGAATTTATTTGTGTTATCATTGTTATTTTTCGAATTTTTTGTATTTTTCAATATTGAGGTTGATGTTGAATTTGTTGGTGTTATCAATGATTTTTTTGAACTTTTTCTCTTCTTTTAAAAGTTGAGGGTGTTGTTGAATTTGTTGGTGTTTTTCAATGTTGACGTTGTTGTTGAATTTGTTGGTGTCTTTCAATATTGAGGTTGTTGTTGAATTTGTTTGTCTTTTTCAATGATGAGGTTGTTGTTGAATTTGCTGGTGTTGTCAATGTTTTTTTTTTAACTTTTTATCTTCCTTTAAATGTTCAGGTTGTTGTTGAATTAGTTTGTGTTTTTCAAGTTTGAGGTTGTTCTTGAATTTGTTGGTGTTTTTCAAAGTTGTGGTCCTTGTTGAATTTGTTGGTGATTTTTAATGTTGAGATTGTTGTTGAATTTGTTGGTGTTATCAATGTTATTTTTTGAACTTTTTTGTATTTATCAATGTTGAGGTTGTTGTTGAATTTGTTGGTGTTATCAATGTTTTTTTGATCTTTTTCTTTTCTTTTAAAAGTTGAGGTTGTTGTTGAATCTGTTGGTGTTTTTCAATGTTGAGGTTGTTGTTGAATTTGTTGGTGTTATCAATGTTATTTTTTGAACTTCTTGTATTTATCAATGTTGAGGTTGTTGTTGAATTTGTTGGCGTTTTTCAATGTTGAGGTTGTTGTTGAATTCGTTGTTGTTTTTCATTGTTGAGGTTGTTGTTGAATTTGTTGGTGTTTTTCAAAGTTGTGGTCCTTGTTGAATTTGTTGGTGACTTTTAATGTTGAGATTGTTGTTAAATTTGTTGGTTATTTTCAATATTGAGGTTGTTGTAGAATTTGTTGGTGTTATCAATGTTTATTTTGTTGAAATTTTTTGTATTTTTCAATGTTGAGGTTGTTGTTGAATTTGTTGACGTTTTGCAACGTTGAGAATCTTTTTGAATATGTTGCTGATTTTCAATGTTGAGGTTGTTGTTGAATTTGTTGGTGTTATCAAGGTTATTTTTTGAACTTTTTTGTATTTATCAATGTTGAGGATGTTGTTGAATTTGTTGGTGTTATCAATGTTTTTTTGATCTTTTTCTCTTCTTTTAAAAGTTGAGGTTGTTGTTGAATTTTTTTGTGTTATCAATGTTTTTTTGATCCTTTTCTCTTCTTTTAAAAGTTGAGGTTGTTGTTGAATCTGTTGATGTTTTTCAATGTTTAGGTTGTTCTTGAATTTGTTGATGATTTTCAATATTGAGGTTGTTGTTGAATTTGTTGGCGTTTTTCAATGTTGAGGTTGTTGTTGAATTTGTTGACGTTTTTCAATGTTGAGATTCTTTTTGAATTTGTTGCTGATTTTCAATATTGAGGTTGTTGTTGAATTTGTTGGTGTTATCAATGTTATTTTTTGAACTTTTTGTATTTATCAATGTTGAGGTTGTTGTTGAATTTGTCGGCGTTTTTCAATGTTGATGTTGTTGTTGAATTTGTTGACGTTTTTCAATGTTGAGGTTGTTCTTGAATTTGTTGGTGATTTTCAATATTGATGTTGTTGAATTTGTTCGTGATTTTCAATGTTGAGCTTGTTGTTGAATTTGATGGTGTATTTGAAAGTTGTGGTCCTTGTTGAATTTGTTGGTCATTTACAATGTTGAGATTGTTATCAATGTTATTTTTTGAACATTTTTGTAGTTTTCCACGCTGAGGTTGTTGTTGAATTTGTTGGTGTTAACAATGTTATTTTTTGAACTTTTGTGTATTTTTCAATATTGAGGTTATTGTTGAATTTGTTGGTGTTATCAATGTTTTTTTGAACTTTTTCTCTTCTTTTAAAAGTTGAGGTTGTTGTTGAATTTGTTGGTGTTTTTCAATGTTGAGGTTGTTGTTGAATTTGTTGGTGATTTTCAATATTGGCGTTGTTGATGAATTTGTTGGTGTCTTTCAATATTGAGGTTGTTGTTGAATTATTTGTCGTTTTTCAATGTTGAGGTTTCTGTTGAATTTGCTGGTGTTATCAATGTTTTTTTTTTAACTTTTTATCTTCATTTAAATCTTGTGGTTGTTGTTGAATTAGTTTGTGCTCTTCAAGTTGGAGGTTGTTGTTGAATTTATTTGTGTTATCATTGTTATTTTTCGAACTTTTTGTATTTTTCAATATTGAGGTTGATGTTGAATTTGTTGGTGTTATCAATGATTTTTTTGAACTTTTTCTCTTCTTTTAAAAGTTGAGGGTGTTGTTGAATTTGTTGGTGTTTTTCAATGTTGAGGTTGTTGTTGAATTTGTTTGTCTTTTTCAATGTTGAGGTTGTTGTTGAATTTGCTGGTGTTATCAATGTTTATTTTGTTGAACTTTTTTGTATTTTTCAATGTTGAGGTTGTTGTTGAATTTGTTGACGTTTTGCAACGTTGAGAATCTTTTTGAATATGTTGCTGATTTTCAATGTTGAGGTTGTTGTTGAATTTGTTGGTGTTATCAATGTTATTTTTTGAACTTTTTTGTATTTATCAATGTTGAGGTTGTTGTTGAATTTGTTGGTGTTATCAATGTTTTTTTGATCTTTTTCTCTTCTTTTAAAAGTTGAGGTTGTTGTTGAATTTTTTTGTGTTTTTCATTATTGAGGTTGTTGTTGAATTTGGTGGTGACTTTCAATATTGAGGTTGTTGTCGAATTTGTTGGCGTTTTTCAATGTTGAGTTTCTTGTTGAATTTGTTGGTGTTATCAATGATTTTTTACACCTTTTTCTCTTTTTTTAAAAGTTGAGGGTGTTGTTGAATTTGTTGTTGTTTTTCAATGTTGAGCTTGTTGTATAATTAGTTGATTTTTTTCAATATTGAGGTTGTTGTTGAATTTGTTGGCGTTTTTCAATGTTGAGGTTCTTCTTGAATTTGTTGCTGTCTTTCAATATTGAGGTAGTTGTTGAATTTCTTTGTGTTTTTCAATGTTGAGGTTGTTGTTGAATTTGTTGGTGTTATCAGTGGTTTTTTTGAACTTTTTCTCTTCTTTTCAAAGTTGAGGGTGTTGTTGAATTTGTTGGTGTTTTTCAATGTTGAGGTTGTTATTGAATTTGTTGGTGTTTTTCAATATTGATGTTGTTGTTGAATTTGTTTGTATTTTTCAATGTTGAGGTTGTAGTTGAATTTGCTGGTGTTGTCAATGTTTTTTTTTGAACTTTTTATCTTCTTTTAAATGTTGGGGTTGTTGTTGAATTAGTTTGTGTTTTTCAAGTTTGAGATTGCTCTTGAATTTGTTGGTGTTTTTCAAAGTTGCGGTACTTGTTGAATTTGTTGGTGATTTTTAATGTTGAGATAGTTTTTAAATTTGTTGGTTATTTTCAATATTGAGGTTGTTGTTGAATTTGTTGGTGTTATCAATGTTTATTTTGTTGAACTATTTTGTATTTTTCAATGTTGAGGTTGTTGTTGAATTTGTTGACGTTTTGCAATGTTGAGAATCGTTTTGAATTTTTTGCTGATTTTCAATGTTGAGGTTGTTGTTGCATTTGTTTGTGTTATCAATGCTTTTTTTTGAACTTTTTTTTATTTATGAATGTTGAGGTTGTTGTTGAATTTGTTGGTGTTATCAATGTTTTTTTGATCTTTTTCTCTTCTTTTAAAAGTTGAGGTTGTTGTTGAATTTTTTTGTGTTTTTCATTATTGAGGTTGTTGTTGAATTTGGTGGTGACTTTCAATATTGAGGTTGTTGTCGAATTTGTTGGCGTTTTTCAATGTTGAGTTTCTTGTTGAATTTGTTGGTGTTATCAATGATTTTTTTGAACTTTTTCTCTTCTTTTAAAAGTTGAGGGTGTTGTTGAATTTGTTGGTGCTTTTCAACGTTGTGTTTTTCATTATTGAGGTTGTTGTTGAATTTGGTGGTGACTTTCAATATTGAGGTTGTTGTCGATTTTGTTGGCGTTTTTCAATGTTGTGGTTCATCTTGAATTTGTTGGTGCCTTTCAATATTGAGGTAGTTGTTGAATTTCTTTGTGTTTTTCAATGTTGAGGTTTCTGTTGAATTTGCTGGTGTTATCAATGTTTTTTTTCAACTTTTTATCTTCTTTTAAATTTTGAGGTTGTTGTTGAATTTGGTTGTGTTTTTCAAGTTTGAGGTTGTTGTTGAATTTGTTGGTGTTTTTCAATATTGAGGTTGTTGTTGAATTTGTTGGTGTTATCAATGTTTTTTTTGAACTTTTTCTCTTTTAAAAGTTGAGGTTCATGTTGAATTTGTTGGTTTTTTTCATTGTTGAGATGATTGTTGAATTTGTTGGTGTTATCTATTTTTTTAATTGAACTTTTTTGTATTTTTCAACGTAAAGGTTGTTGTTCAATTTGATGCTGATTTTCAATGTTGAGGTTGATGTTGAATATCTTGGTGTTTTTCAATGTTGAGGTTGTTGTTGAATTTGTTGGTAACTTTCAATATTGTTGGTGTTATCAATGTTTTTTTTGAAATTTTTCTCTTCTTTTAGAAGTTGAGGGTGTTGTTGAATTTGTTGCTGCTTTTCAATGTTGAGGTTGTTGTTGCCTTTGTTTGTGACTTTTTTGTAGTTTTAAATGATGAGGTTGTTGTTGAATTTGTTGTTGTTTTTCAATGTTGAGGTTGTTGAATTTGTTGATGATATTCATTCTTGAGGTTGTTGTTGAATTTTTTGGTGATTTTCAATGTTGAGTTTGTTGTTGAATTTGTTGATGATTTTCAATGTTGAGGTTGTTGTTGAATTTGTCGGTGTTATCAATATTTTTTTATAAACTTTTTTGTACTTTTGAAAGTTGAGGTTGTTGTTGAATTTGGTGGTGTTTTTCAATTTTGGGGTTGTTGAAATTGTTGTTGATTTTCAATGTTGAGGTTGTTGTTGAATTTGTTTGTGTCTTTCAATGCTGAGGTTGTTGTTGAATTTGTTGGTATTTTTCAATTTTGAGGTTGTTGTTGAATTTGTTGGTGATTTTCAATATTGACGTTGTTGATGAATTTGTTGGTGTCTTTCAATATTGAGGTTGATGTTGAATTGTTTGGCATTTTTCAAAGTTGAGGTTTCTGTTGAATTTGCTGGTGTTATCAATGTTTTTTTTAAACTTTTTATCTTCATTTAAATCTTGTGGTTGTTGTTGAATTAGTTTGTGTTTTTCAAGTTGGAGGTTGTTGTTGAATTTGTTTGTGTTATCATTGTTATTTTTCGAATTTTTTGTATTTTTCAATATTGAGGTTGTTGTTGAATTTGTTGGTGTTATCAATGATTTTTTTGAACTTTTTCTCTTCTTTTAAAAGTTGAGGGTGTTGTTGAATTTGTTGGTGTTTTTCAATGTTGAGGTTGTTGTTGAATTTGTTGGTGTCTTTCAATATTGAGGTTGTTGTTGAATTAGTTGGTATTTTTCAATTTTGAGGTTGTTGTTGAACTTGTTGGTGATTTTCAATGTTGAGGTTGCAGTTGAATTTGTTGGTGTTTTGCAATGTTCAGGTTGTTGTTGAATTTGATGATGATTTTCAATATTGCGGTTGTTGTTGAATTTGTTGGTGTTTTCAATGTTATTTTTTTAACTTTTATGTATTTTTCAATGTTGAGGTTGTTGTTGAATTTATTGGTTTTTTTTACTGTTAAGGTTGTTGTTGAATTTGTTGGTGTTTTTGATTGTTGAGGTTGTTGTTGAATTTGTTGCTGTTTTTCAATGTTGAGGTTGTTGTTGAATTTGTTAGTGTTATCAATGTTATTTTTTGAACTTTTTTTATTCCTTGAAAGTTGAGATTGTTGCTAAATTTGTTTGTTTTTTTCAATGTTCAGGTTGTTATTGAATTTGTTGGTGTTTTTCAATGTTGAGGTTGTTTTTGAAATTGTTGGTGTTTTCAATGTTATTTTTTGAAATTTTATGTAATTTTCACTGTTGAGATTGTTGTTGAATTTATTGGTGTTTTTCAATGTTAAGTTTGTTGACGAATTTGTTGGTGTTTTTCAATGTTTAAGTTGTTGTTGAATTTGTAGGTCATTTTCAATATTGAGGTTGTTGTAGAATTTTTGGTGTTATCAATGTAATTTATTGACCATTTTTGAATTTTTGAAAGTTGAGATTGTTGTTGAATTTGTTGGTGTTTTTCAATGTTGAGGTTGTTGATGAATTTGTTGGTGTTGTTCAATGTTGAGGTTGTTGTTGTATTTGTTGGTGATGTTCAATATTGAGGTTCATGTTGAATTTCTTGGCGTTTTTCAATGTTCTGGTTGCTGTTGAATTTGTTGGTGATTTTCAATGTTGAGGTTGTTGTTGAATTTGTTGGTGTATTTCAATGTTGAGGTTGTTGTTGAATTTGCTGGTGTTTTTCAATGTTGAGGTTGTTGTTGAATTTCTTGTTGTTATCAATGTTATTTTTGAACTTTTACTCTTCTTTTAAAAGTTGAGGTTGCTGTTGAATTTTTTGGTATTTTTCAATGTTGAGCTTGTTGTTGAATTTTTATGTTTCTTTCAATGTTGAGGTTGATGTTGAATTTGTTGGTGATTTTCAGTATTGAGGTTGTTGTTGAATTTGTTGGTGTTTTTCAATGTTGAGATTGTTGTTGAATTTGTTGCTGATTTTTAATGTTGAGGTCGTTGTTGAACTTGGTGGTGTCTTTCAATATTGAGGTTGTTGTTGAATTTGTTGGTGTTTTTCAATGTTGAGGTTGTTGTTGAATTTGTTGGTGAGTTTCAATATTGAGGTTGTTGTTGAATTTGTTGGTGTTTTTCAATGTTGATGTTGTTGTTGAATTTGTTGGTGATTTTCAATATTGATGTTGTTGTTGAATTTGTTGGTGTTTTTCAATATCAGGTTGTTGTTGAATTTGTTGGTTTTATCAATTTTATTTTTTGTTCTTTTTTGTTTTTTTCAATGTTGAGGTTGTTGTTGAATACGTTGGTCCATTTCAATGTTGAGGTTGTTAAATTTTTGGGTGTTTTTCAATGTTGAGGTTGTTGTTAAATTTGCTGGTGTTTTTCAATGTTGAGGTTGTTGTTTAATTTGTTGATGATTTTCAATATTGATTTTGTTGTTGAATTTGTTGGTGTGATCAATTTTATCTTTTGAAATTTTTTGTCGTTTTCAATTTTGAGGTTGTTTTTGAATTCGTTGGCTTTTGTCAAGGTTGAGATTGTTGTTGAATTTGTTGGTGTAATCAATGTTTTTTTTTTAATTTTCTCCTCTTTTAAAACTTGAGGTTGTTGTTGAATTTGTTGGTGTTTTTCAATGTTGAGGTTGTTGTTAAATTTGTGGGTGATTTTCAATGTTGAGGTTGTTGTTGAATTTGTTGTTGATTTTCAATGTTGAGTTTGATGTTGAATTCGTTGTTGTTATCAATGCTATTTTTTTGAACTTTATGTATTTTTCAATGTTGAGGTTGTTGTTGAACTTGTTGATATTGTCAATGTTTTTTTCGAACTTTTTTGTATTATTTAATGTTGAGGTTGTTGTTTAATTTGTTATTGTTATAAATGTTTTTTTTTAACCTTTTCTCTTCTTTTAAATGTTCAGGTTGTTGTTGAATTTTTATTATTTTTCAATGTTGCGGTTGTTGAATTTTTTGTGTTTTTCATAGTTGAGGTTGTTGTTGAATTTGTTGCTGATTTTCATTGTTGAGGTTGCTGTTGAATTTATTGGTGTTTTAGAATGTTGCGGTTTTTGTTGAATTTGTCGGTGATTTTCAATATTGTGGTTCATGTTGAACTTTTCATGTTTTTCAATGTTGATGTTGTTGTTGAATTTACTGGTGATTTTCAAAATTGAAGTTGTTGAATTTGTTGTTCATTTTAAATGTTGAGGTTGTTGTTGAATATGTTGGTGTTTTTCAATGTTGATGTTGTTGAATTTGTTGGTATTTTGCAATGTTGAGGTTGTTGTTGAATTTGTTGGTGTTATCAATGTTATTATTTGAACTTTTTTGTATTTTTCAATATTGAGGTTGTTGTTGAATTGTTGGTGATTTTCAATATTGATGTTGTTGAATTTTTTGGTGATTTTCAATGTTGAGGTTGTTGTTGAATTTGATGGTGATTTTCAATATTGATGTTGAATTTGTTGGTAATTTTCAATATTGATGTTGAATTTGTTGGCGTCTTTCAATGTTGAGGTTGTTGTTGAATTACTTCGTGTTATCAATGTTTTTATTGAACTTTTTCTCTTCTTTAAAAAGTTGAGGTTGTTGTTGAATTTGTTGGTGTTTTTCAATGTTTAGCTTGTTGTTGAAATTGTAAGTTGTTTTCAATGTTGAGGTTCTTTTTGAATTTGTTAGTGTTTTCAATGTGGAGGTTGATGTTGAATTTTTTGGTGATTTTCAATATCTAGGATGTTGTTGAATTTGTTGGCGTTTTTCAATGTTGAGGTTGTGGTCGAATTTGTTGCTGATTTTCAATGTTGAGGTCGTTGTTGAACTTGTTGGTGTCCTTCAATATTGGGGTTGTTGTTGAATTTGTTGGTGTCTTTCAATGTTGAGGTTGTTGTTGAATTTGCTGGTGTTTTTCAATGTTGAGGTTGTTGTTGAATTTCTTGTTGTTATCAATGTTATTTTTGAACTTTTACTCTTCTTTTAAAAGTTGAGGTTGCTGTTGAATTTTTTGGTATTTTTCAATGTTGAGCTTGTTGTTGAATTTTTATGTTTCTTTCAATGTTGAGGTTGATGTTGAATTTGTTGGTGATTTTCAGTATTGAGGTTGTTGTTGAATTTGTTGGCGTTTTTCAATGTTGAGATTGTTGTTGAATTTGTTGCTGATTTTTAATGTTGAGGTCGTTGTTGAACTTGGTGGTGTCTTTCAATATTGAGGTTGTTGTTGAATTTGTTGGTGTTTTTCAATGTTGAGGTTGTTGTTGAATTTGTTGGTGAGTTTCAATATTGAGGTTGTTGTTGAATTTGTTGGTGTTTTTCAATGTTGATGTTGTTGTTGAATTTGTTGGTGATTTTCAATATTGATGTTGTTGTTGAATTTGTCGGTGTTTTTCAATATCAGGTTGTTGTTGAATTTGTTGGTTTTATCAATTTTATTTTTTGTTCTTTTTTGTTTTTTTCAATGTTGAGGTTGTTGTTGAATACGTTGGTCCATTTCAATGTTGAGGTTGTTAAATTTTTGGGTGTTTTTCAATGTTGAGGTTGTTGTTAAATTTGCTGGTGTTTTTCAATGTTGAGGTTGTTGTTTAATTTGTTGATGATTTTCAATATTGATTTTGTTGTTGAATTTGTTGGTGTGATCAATTTTATCTTTTGAAATTTTTTGTCGTTTTCAATTTTGAGGTTGTTTTTGAATTCGTTGGCTTTTGTCAAGGTTGAGATTGTTGTTGAATTTGTTGGTGTAATCAATGTTTTTTTTTTAATTTTCTCCTCTTTTAAAACTTGAGGTTGTTGTTGAATTTGTTGGTGTTTTTCAATGTTGAGGTTGTTGTTAAATTTGTGGGTGATTTTCAATGTTGAGGTTGTTGTTGAATTTGTTGTTGATTTTCAATGTTGAGTTTGATGTTGAATTCGTTGTTGTTATCAATGCTATTTTTTTGAACTTTATGTATTTTTCAATGTTGAGGTTGTTGTTGAACTTGTTGATATTGTCAATGTTTTTTTCGAACTTTTTTGTATTATTTAATGTTGAGGTTGTTGTTTAATTTGTTATTGTTATAAATGTTTTTTTTTTAACCTTTTCTCTTCTTTTAAATGTTCAGGTTGTTGTTGAATTTTTATTATTTTTCAATGTTGCGGTTGTTGAATTTTTTGTGTTTTTCATAGTTGAGGTTGTTGTTGAATTTGTTGCTGATTTTCATTGTTGAGGTTGCTGTTGAATTTATTGGTGTTTTAGAATGTTGCGGTTTTTGTTGAATTTGTCGGTGATTTTCAATATTGTGGTTCATGTTGAACTTTTCATGTTTTTCAATGTTGATGTTGTTGTTGAATTTACTGGTGATTTTCAAAATTGAAGTTGTTGAATTTGCTGTTCATTTTAAATGTTGAGGTTGTTGTTGAATATGTTGGTGTTTTTCAATGTTGATGTTGTTGAATTTGTTGGTATTTTGCAATGTTGAGGTTGTTGTTGAATTTGTTGGTGTTATCAATGTTATTATTTGAACTTTTTTGTATTTTTCAATATTGAGGTTGTTGTTGAATTGTTGGTGATTTTCAATATTGATGTTGTTGAATTTTTTGGTGATTTTCAATGTTGAGGTTGTTGTTGAATTTGATGGTGATTTTCAATATTGATGTTGAATTTGTTGGCGTCTTTCAATGTTGAGGTTGTTGTTGAATTACTTCGTGTTATCAATGTTTTTATTGAACTTTTTCTCTTCTTTAAAAAGTTGAGGTTGTTGTTGAATTTGTTGGTGTTTTTCAATGTTTAGCTTGTTGTTGAAATTGTAAGTTGTTTTCAATGTTGAGGTTCTTTTTGAATTTGTTAGTGTTTTCAATGTGGAGGTTGATGTTGAATTTTTTGGTGATTTTCAATATCTAGGATGTTGTTGAATTTGTTGGCGTTTTTCAATGTTGAGGTTGTGGTCGAATTTGTTGCTGATTTTCAATGTTGAGGTCGTTGTTGAACTTGTTGGTGTCCTTCAATATTGGGGTTGTTGTTGAATTTGTTGGTGTTTTTCAATTTTGAGGTTGTTGTTGAATTTGTTGGTGATTTTCTATATTGAGGTTGTTGTTGAATTTGTTGGTATTATCAATGTTATCTTTTGAACTTTTTTGTATTTTTCAATGTTGAGGTTGTTGTTGAATTTGTTGGTATTTTTCAATGTTGAGGTTGTTGTTGAATATGTTGGAGTTTTTCAATGTTGAGGTTGTTGTTGAATTTGTTGGTGTTATCAATGTTTTTTTCGAAATTTTTCTCTTCTTTTAAAAGTTGAGGGTGTTGTTGAATTTGTTGCTGTCTTTCAATGTTGAGGTTGTTGTTGCTTTTGTTTGTGACTTTTTTGAAGTTTCAAATGATGACGTTGTTGTTGAATTTGTTGGTGTTTTTCAATGTTGATGTTGTTGAATTTGTTGATGTTATTCATTCTTGAGGTTGTTGTTGATTTTTTTGGTGATTTTCAATGTTGAGGTTGTTGTTGAATTTGTTGATGATTTTCAATGTTGAGGTTGTTGTTGAATTTGTCGGTGTTATCAATATTTTTTAAAAAACTTTTTTGTACTTTTTAAAGTTGAGGTTGTTGTTGAATTTGGTGGTGTTTTTCAATTTTGAGGTTGTTTAAATTGTTGGTGTTTTCAATATTGAAGTTATTGTATCTGTTGATGATTTTCAATGTTGAGGTTGTTGTTGAATTTGTTAGTGTCTTTCAATACTGAGGTTGTTGTTGAATTTGTTGGTATTTATCAATGTTGAGGTTGTTGTTGAATTTGTTGGTGTTATCAATGTTATTTTTTGAACTTTTTTGTATTTATCAATGTTGAGGTTGTTGTTGAATATGTTGGTATTTTTCAATGTTGAGGTTGTTGTTGAATTTGTTTGTGTCTTTGATTGTTGAGATTGTTGTTGAATTTGTTGACGTTTTGCAATGTTGAGAATCTTTTTGAATTTGTTGCTGATTTTCAATATTGAGGTTGTTGTTGAATTTGTTGGTGTTATCAATGTTTTTTTTGAAATTTTTCCCTTCTTTTAAAAGTTGAGGGTGTTGTTGAATTTGTTGCTGTTTTTCAATATTGAGGTTGTTGTTGCTTTTGTTTGTGACTTTTATGCAGTTTTAAATGATGAGGTTGTTGTTGAATTTGATGGTGTTTTTCAATGTTGAGGTTGTTGAATTTGTTGGTGTTATTCATTCTTGAGGTAGTGGTTGAATTTTTTGGTGATTTTCAATGTTGAGGTTGTTGTTGAATTTGTTGATGATTTTCAATGTTGAGGTTGCTTTTGAATTTGTCGGTGTTATCAATATTTGTTTAAAAACTTTTTTGTACTTTTATAAGTTGAGGTTGTTGTTGAATTTGGTGGTGTTTTTCAACTTTGAGGTTGTTGAAATTGTTGGTGATTTTCAATATTGAAGTTATTGTATTTGTTCATGATTTTCAATGTTGAGGTTGTTGTTGAATTTGTTTGTGTCTTTCAATTCTGAGGTTGTTGTTGAATTTGTTGGTATTTTTCAATGTTGAGGTTGTTGTTGAATTTGTTGGTGTTATCAATGTTATTTTTTGAACTTTTTTGTATTTTTCAATGTTGAGGTTGTTGTTGAATTTGTTGGTGTTATCAAAGTTTTTTTGATCTTTTTCTCTTCTTTTAAAAGTTGAGGTTGTTGTTGAATTTTTTTGTGTTTTTCATTATTGAGGTTGTTGTTGAATTTGGTGGTGACTATCAATATTGAGGTTGTTGTCGAATTTGTTGGCGATTTTCAATGTTGAGTTTCTTGTTGAATTTGTTGGTGTTATCAATGATTTTTTTGAACTTTTTCTCTTCTTTTAAAAGTTGAGGGTGTTGTTGAATTTGTTGGTGTTTTTCAATGTTGAGCTTGTTGTAGAATTTGTTGGTGATTTTCATTATTGAGTTTGTTGTTGAATTTGTTGGCGTTTTTCAATGTTGAGGTTCTTCTTGAATTTGTTGGTGCCTTTCAATATTGAGGTAGTTGTTGAATTTCTTTGTGTCTTTCAATGTTGAGGTTTCTGTTGAATTTGCTGGTGTTATCAATGTTTTTTTTGAACTTTTTATCTTCTTTTAAATGTTGAGGTTGTTGTTGAATTAGGTTCTGTTTTTCAAGTTTGAGGTTGTTGTTGAATTTGTTGGTGTTTTCCAATTTTGAGGTTGTTGTTGAATTTGTTGGTGTTATCAATGTTTTTTTTGAACTTTTTCTCTTTTAAAAGTTGAGGTTGTTGTTTAATTTGTTGTTTTTTTTCATTGTTGAGATGATTGTTGAATTTGATGGTGTTATCTATTTTTTTTATTGAACTTGTTTGTATTTTTCAAAGTAAAGGTTGTTGTTGAATTTGTTGATGATTTTCAATGTTGAGGTTGATGTTGAATTTGTTGGTTTTTTTCAATGTTGAGGTTGTTGTTGAATTTGTTGGTGACTTTCAATATTGTGGTTGTTGTTGAATTAGTTGGTGTTATCAATGTTTTTTTTGAAATTTTTCTCTTCTTTTAAAAGTTGAGGGTGTTGTTGAATTTGTTGCTGTTTTTCAATGTTGAGGTTGTTGTTGCTTTTGTTTGTGAGTTTTTTGTAGTTTTAAATGATGAGGTTGTTGTTGAATTTGTTGGTGTTTTTCAATGTTGTGGTTGTTGAATTTGTTGGTGTTATTCATTCTTGAGGTTGTTTTTGAATTTTTTGGTGATTTTCAATGTTGAGGTTGTTGTTGAATTTGTTGATGATTTTCAATGTTGAGGTTGTTGTTGAATTTGTTGTTGTTATCAATATTTTTTTAAAAACATTTTTTGTGCTTTTAAAAGTCGAGGTTGTAGTTGAATTTGGTTTTGTTTTTCAATTTTGAGGTTGTTGAAATTGTTGATGATTTTCAATATTGAAGTTATTGAATTTGTTGATGATTTTCAATGTTGAGGTTGTTGTTGAATTTGTTAGTGTCTTTCAATACTGAGGTTGTTGTTGAATTTGTTGGTATTTTTCAATGTTGAGGTTGTTGTTGAATTTGTTGGTGATTTTGAATGTTGAGGTTGTTGTTGAATTTGTTGGTGTCATCAATGTTGCTATTTGAACTTTTTTGTATTTTTCAATATTGAGGTTGTGGTTGAATTTGTTGGTGATTTTCAATATTGTTGTTGTTCAATTTGTTGGTGATTTTCAATGTTAAGGTTGTTGTTGAATTTGTTGGTGTTTTTCAATGTTGAGGTTGTTGTTGAATTTGTTGGTGTCTTTCAATATTGAGGTTGCTATTTGAGTTTGTTGGCGTCTTTCAATGTTGAGGTTGTTGCTGAATTTCTTGTTGTTATCAATGTTTTTATTGAACTTTTTCTCATCTTTTAAAAGTTGAGGTTGTTGTTGAATTTGTTGGTGTTTTTCAAAGTTGAGCTTGTTGTTGAAATTGTAAGTTTTTTTCAATGTTGAGGTTGTTTTTAAATTTGTTAGTGTTTTTCAATGTGGAGGTTGATGTTGAATTTGTTGGTGATTTTCAATATTGAGGTTGTTGTTGATTTTGTTGATGAATTTGTTGGTGTTATCAATGTCATTTTTTGAACTTTTTTGTATTTTTCAATGTTGAGGTTGTTGTTGAGTTTGTTGGTGCAATCAATGTTATTACTCGAGCTTTTTTGTATTTTTCAATATTGAGGTTGTTTTTGAATTTGATGGCGTTTTTCAATGTTGAGGTTGTTGTTGAATTTGTTGGTGATATTCAACATTGATGTTGTTGAATTTGTTGGTGATTTTCAATGCTGAGGTTGTTGTTGAATTTGTTGGTGTCTTTCAATGTTGAGGTTGTTGTTGAATTTCTTGGTGTTATCAATGTTTTCATTGAACTTTTTCTCTTCTATTAAAAGTTGAGGCTGTTGTTGAATTTGTTGGTGCTTTTCAATGTTGAGCTTGTTGTTGAATTTGAACGTTTTTTTTGAATTTTGAGTTTGTTGTTGTAATTGTTGGTGTTTTTCAATGTTGTGGTTGATGTTGAATTTGTTGGTGATTTTTTGTTGGTGATTTACAATATTTTGGTTGTTGTTGAAATTTTTGGCGTTTTTCAATGTTGAGATTGTTGTTGAATTTGTTACTGATTATCAATGTTGAGGTCGTTGTTGAATTTGTTGGTTTTTTCATTGTTGAGGTTGTTGTTGAATTTGTCGCTGTTTTTCAATGTTGAGGTTGCTGTTGAACTTGTTGGTGTTATCAATGTTTTTTGTTGAACTTGTTTGTACTTTTTAATGTTGCGGTTGTTGGTGAATTTGTTGGTGTTTTACAATGTTGTTGTTGTTGTTGAATTTGTTGGTGTTTTTCAATGTTGAGTTTGTTGTTGAATTTGTTGCTGATTTTCAATGTTGAGGTCGTTGTTGAACTTGGTGTTGTCTTTCAATATTGGGGTTGTTGTTGAATTTGTTGGTGTTTTTCAATTTTGAGGTTTTTGTTGAATTTGTTGGTGTCTTTCAATATTGAGGGTGTTAATTAATTGTTGTTGTTGAATTTCTTGGTGTTATCAATGTTTTTATTGAACTTTTTCTCTTCTTTTAAAAGTTTGAGGTTGTTGTTGAATTTGTTGGTGATTTTCAATGTTGAGCTTGTTGTTGAATTTGTAGGTTTTTTTCAATTTTGAGGTTGTTGTTGAATTTGTTGCTGTTTTTCAATGTTGTGGTTGATGTTGAATATGTTGGTGATTTTTTGTTAGTGCTTTTCAATATTGAGGTTGCTGTTGAATTTGTTGGCTATTTTCAATGTTGAGATTGTTGTTGAATTTGTTACTGATTTTCAATGTTGAGGTCGTTGTTGAATTTGTTGGTGTTTTTCATTGTTGAGGTTGTTGTTGAATTTGTCGCTGTTTTTCAATGTTGAGGTTGTTGTTGAACTTGTTGGTGTTATCAAAGTTTTTTGTTGAACTTGTTTGTACTTTTAAAGTTGCGGTTGTTGGTGAATTTGTTAGTGTTTTACAATGTTGAGTTTGTTGTTGCATTTGATGGGTTTTTTTTTCCATGTTGTGGTTGTTGTTGAATTTATTGGTGTTTTTCAATGTTGAGGTTGTTGTTGAATTTGTTGTTGCTTTTCAATGTTGAGTTTGATGTTGAATTCGTTGTTGTTATCAATGTTATTTTTTGAACTTTTTTCTATTATTTAAAGTTGAGGTTGTTGTTTAATTTGTTGTTGTTATCCATGATTTTTTTGAACTTTTTCTCTTCTTTTCAAAGTTGAGGTTGTTGTGGAATTTGTTCATATTTTTCAATGTTGCGGTTGTTGAATTTTTTGTGTTTTTCATTGTTGATGTTGCTGTTGAATTTGTTGGTGTTTTTCAATGTTGCTGTTTTTGTTGAATTTGTTGGTGATTTTCAATATTGTGGTTCATGTTGAATTTTGGTGTTTTTCAAAGTTGAGGTTGTTGTTGAATTTGTTGGTTATTTTCAATATTGAAGTTGTTGAATTTGTTGGTCATTTTTAATGTTGACGTTCTTGTTGAATATGTTGGTGTCTTTCAATATTGAGGTTGCTGTTGAATATGTTGGTGTTTTTCAATGTTGAGGTTGTTGAATTTGTTGGTATTTTTCATTGTTGAGGTTGTTGTTGAATTTGTTGCTGTTTTTCAATGTTGAGGTTGTTGTAGAATTTGTTGGTGTCATCAATGTTGCTATTTGAACTTTTTTGTATTTTTCAATATTGAGGTTGTGGTTGAATTTGTTGGTGATTTTCAATATTGTTGTTGTTCCATTTGTTGGTGATTTTCAATGTTAAGGTTGTTGTTGAATTTGTTGGTGTTTTTCAATGTTGAGGTTGTTGTTGAATTTGTTGGTGTTTTTCAATGTTGTGGTTGATGTTGAATATGTTGGTGATTTTTTGTTAGTGCTTTTCAATATTGAGGTTGCTGTTGAATTTTTTGGCAATTTTCAATGCTGAGATTGTTGTTGAATTTGTTACTGATTTTCAACGTTGAGGTCGTTGTTGAATTTGTTGGTGTTTTTCATTGTTGAGGTTGTTGTTGAATTTGTCGCTGTTTTTCAATGTTGAGGTTGTTGTTGAACTTGTTGGTGTTATCAATGTTTTTTGTTGAACTTGTTTGTACTTTTAAAGTTGCGGTTGTTGGTGAATTTGTTAGTGTTTTACAATGTTGAGTTTGTTGTTGCATTTGATGGGTTTTTTTTCCATGTTGTGGTTGTTGTTGAATTTATTGGTGTTTTTCAATGTTGAGGTTGTTGTTGAATTTGTTGTTGCTTTTCAATGTTGAGTTTGATGTTGAATTCGTTGTTGTTATCAATGTTATTTTTTGAACTTTTTTCTATTATTTAAAGTTGAGGTTGTTGTTTAATTTGTTGTTGTTATCCATGATTTTTTTGAACTTTTTCTCTTCTTTTCAAAGTTGAGGTTGTTGTGGAATTTGTTCGTATTTTTCAATGTTGCGGTTGTTGAATTTTTTGTGTTTTTCATTGTTGATGTTGCTGTTGAATTTGTTGGTGTTTTTCAACGTTGCTGTTTTTGTTGAATTTGTTGGTGATTTTCAATATTGTGGTTCATGTTGAATTTTGGTGTTTTTCAAAGGTGAGGTTGTTGTTGAATTTGTTGGTTATTTTCAATATTGAAGTTGTTGAATTTGTTGGTCATTTTTAATGTTGACGTTCTTGTTGAATATGTTGGTGCCTTTCAATATTGAGGTTGCTGTTGAATATGTTGGTGTTTTTCAATGTTGAGGTTGTTGAATTTGTTGGTATTTTTCATTGTTGAGGTTGTTGTTGAATTTGTCGCTGTTTTTCAATGTTGCGGTTGTTGTTGAATTTGTTGGTGATATTCAATATTGATGTTGCTGAATTTGTTGGTGACTTTCAATTTTGCGGTTGTTGTTGAATTTGTTGGTGTCTTTCAATATTGAGGTTATTAATGAATTTGTTGGTGTTTTTCAATTTTGAGGTTCTTGTTGATTTTCTTGGTGTTATCAATGTTTTTATTGAACTTTTTCACTTCTATTAAAAGTTGAGGTTGTTGTTGAATTTGTTGGTGTTTTTCAATGTGAGCTTGTTGTTGAAATTTTAAGTATTTTTCAATGTTGAGGTTGCTTTTGAAGTTGTTAGTGTTTTTCAATGTGGAGGTTGTTGTTGAATTTGTAGGTTTTTTTCAATTTTGAGGTTGTTGTTGAATTTGTTGGTGTTTTTCAATGTTGTGGTTGATGTTGAATATGTTGTTGATTTTTTGTTGGTCCTTTTCAATATTGAGGTTGCTGTTGAATTTGTTGGCTATTTTCAATGTTGAGATTGTTGTTGAATTTGTTACTGATTTTCAATGTTGAGGTCGTTGTTGAATTTGTTGGTGTTTTTCATTGTTGAGGTTGTTGTTGAATTTGTCGCTGTTTTTCAATGTTGAGGTTGTTGTTGAACTTGTTGGTGTTATCAATGTTTTTTGTTGAACTTGTTTGTACTTTTAAAGTTGCGGTTGTTGGTGAATTTGTTAGTGTTTTACAATGTTGAGTTTGTTGTTGCATTTGATGGGTTTTTTTTCCATGTTGTGGTTGTTGTTGAATTTATTGGTGTTTTTCAATGTTGAGGTTGTTGTTGAATTTGTTGTTGCTTTTCAATGTTGAGTTTGATGTTGAATTCGTTGTTGTTATCAATGTTATTTTTTGAACTTTTTTCTATTATTTAAAGTTGAGGTTGTTGTTTAATTTGTTGTTGTTATCCATGATTTTTTTGAACTTTTTCTCTTCTTTTCAAAGTTGAGGTTGTTGTGGAATTTGTTCGTATTTTTCAATGTTGCGGTTGTTGAATTTTTTGTGTTTTTCATTGTTGATGTTGCTGTTGAATTTGTTGGTGTTTTTCAATGTTGCTGTTTTTGTTGAATTTGTTGGTGATTTTCAATATTGTGGTTCATGTTGAATTTTGGTGTTTTTCAAAGTTGAGGTTGTTGTTGAATTTGTTGGTTATTTTCAATATTGAAGTTGTTGAATTTGTTGGTCATTTTTAATGTTGACGTTCTTGTTGAATATGTTGGTGTCTTTCAATATTGAGGTTGCTGTTGAATATGTTGGTGTTTTTCAATGTTGAGGTTGTTGAATTTGTTGGTATTTTTCATTGTTGAGGTTGTTGTTGAATTTGTTGCTGTTTTTCAATGTTGAGGTTGTTGTTGAATTTGTTGGTGTCATCAATGTTGCTATTTGAACTTTTTTGTATTTTTCAATATTGAGGTTGTGGTTGAATTTGTTGGTGATTTTCAATATTGTTGTTGTTCAATTTGTTGGTGATTTTCAATGTTAAGGTTGTTGTTGAATTTGTTGGTGTTTTTCAATGTTGAGGTTGTTGTTGAATTTGTTGGTGTCTTTCAATATTGAGGTTGCTATTTGAGTTTGTTGGCGTCTTTCAATGTTGAGGTTGTTGCTGAATTTCTTGTTGTTATCAATGTTTTTATTGAACTTTTTCTCATCTTTTAAAAGTTGAGGTTGTTGTTGAATTTGTTGGTGTTTTTCAAAGTTGAGCTTGTTGTTGAAATTGTAAGTTTTTTTCAATGTTGAGGTTGTTTTTAAATTTGTTAGTGTTTTTCAATGTGGAGGTTGATGTTGAATTTGTTGGTGATTTTCAATGTTGAGGTTGTTGTTGACTTTGTTGATGAATTTGTTGGTGTTATCAATGTCATTTTTTGAACTTTTTTGTATTTTTCAATGTTGAGGTTGTTGTTGAGTTTGTTGGTGTAATCAATGTTATTACTTAAACTTTTTTGTATTTTTCAATATTGAGGTTGTTTTTGAATTTGATGGCGTTTTTCAATGTTGAGGTTGTTGTTGAATTTGTTGGTGATATTCAATATTGATGTTGTTGAATTTGTTGGTGATTTTCAATGCTGAGGTTGTTGTTGAATTTCTTGGTGTTATCAATGTTTTCATTGAACTTTTTCTCTTCTATTAAAAGTTGAGGCTGTTGTTGAATTTGTTGGTGCTTTTCAATGTTGAGCTTGTTGTTGAATTTGAACGTTTTTTTGAATTTTGAGGTTGTTGTTGTAATTGTTGGTGTTTTTCAATGTTGTGGTTGATGTTGAATTTGTTGGTGATTTTTTGTTGGTGATTTACAATATTTTGGTTGTTATTGAAATTTTTGGCGTTTTTCAATGTTGAGATTGTTGTTGAATTTGTTACTGATTTTCAATGTTGAGGTCGTTGTTGAATTTGTTGGTTTTTTCATTGTTGAGGTTGTTGTTGAATTTGTCGCTGTTTTTCAATGTTGAGGTTGTTGTTGAACTTGTTGGTGTTATCAATGTTTTTTGTTGAACTTGTTTGTACTTTTTAATGTTGCGGTTGTTCGTGAATTTGTTGGTGTTTTACAATGTTGAGTTTGTTGTTGAATTTGTTGGTTTTTTTTCCATGTTGTTGTTGTTGTTGAATTTATTGGTGTTTTTCAATGTTGAGTTGTTGTTGAATTTGTAGCTGATTTTCAATGTTGAGGTCGTTGTTGAACTTGGTGTTGTCTTTCAATATTGGGGTTGTTGTTGAATTTGTTGGTGTTTTTCAATTTTGAGGTTTTTGTTGAATTTGTTGGTGGCTTTCAATATTGAGGTTGTTGTTGAATTTGTTGGTATTATCAATGTTATCTTTTGAACTTTTTGTATTTTTCAATGTTGAGGTTGTTGTTGAATTTGTTGGTATTTTTCAATGCTGAGGTTGTTGAATTTGTTGGTGTTTTTCAATGCTGAGGTTGTTGATGAAGTTGTTGGTGTAATCAATGTCATTTTTTGAACTTTTTTGTATTTTTCAATATTGAGGTTGTTTTTGAATTTGTTGGCGTTTTTCAATGTTGAGGTTGTTGTTGAATTTGTTGGTGATATTCAATATTGATGTTGTTGAATTTGTTGGTGATTTTCAATGTTGAGGTTGTTGTTGACTTTGTTGCTGAATTTGTTGGTGTTATCAATGTCATTTTTTGAACTTTTTTGTATTTGTCAATGTTGAGGTTGTTGTTGAATTTGTTGGTGTTATCATTGTTATTACTTGAACTTTTTTGTATTTTTCAATATTGAGGTTGTTTTTGAATTTGATGGCGTTTTTCAATGTTGAGGTTGTTGTTGAATTTGTTGGTGATATTCAATATTGATGTTGTTGAATTTGTTGGTGATTTTCAATGCTGAGGTTGTCGTTGAATTTGTTGGTGTCTTTCAATGTTGAGGTTGTTGTTGAATTTCTTGGTGATTTTCAATATTGACGTTGTTGATGAATTTGTTGGTGTCTTTCAATATTGAGGTTGTTGTTGAATTATTTGGCGTCTTTCAATGTTGAGGTTTCTGTTGAATTTGCTGGTGTTATCAATGTTTTTTTAAAGCTTTTTATCTTCATTTAAATCTTGTGGTTGTTGTTGAATTGGTTTGTGTTTTTCAAGTTGGAGGTTGTTGTTGAATTTGCTTGTGTTATCATTGTTATTTTTCGAATTTTTTGTATTTTTCAATATTGAGGTTGATGTTGAATTTGTTGGTGTTATCAATGATTTTTTTGAACTTTTTCTCTTCTTTTAAAAGTTGAGGGTGTTGTTGAATTTGTTGGTGTTTTTCAATGTTGAGGTTGTTGTTGAATTTGTTGGTGTCTTTCAATATTGAGGTTGTTGTTGAATTTGTTTGTCTTTTTCAATGTTGAGGTTGTTGTTGAATTTGCTGGTGTTGTCAATGTTTTTTTTTGAACTTTTTATCTTCCTTTAAATGTTCAGGTTTTTGTTGAATTAGTTTGTGTTTTTCAAGTTTGAGGTTGTTCTTGAATTTGTTGGTGTTTTTCAAAGTTGTGGTCCTTGTTGAATTTGTTGGTGATTTTTAATGTTGAGATTGTTGTTAAATTTGTTGGTTATTTTCAATATTGAGGTTGTTGTTGAATTTGTTGGTGTTATCAATGTTTATTTTGTTGAACTTTTTTGTATTTTTCAATGTTGAGGTTGTTGTTGAATTTGTTGACGTTTTGCAACGTTGAGAATCTTTTTGAATATGTTGCTGATTTTCAATGTTGAGGTTGTTGTTGAATTTGTTGGTGTTATCATTGTTATTACTTTAACTTTTTTGTATTTTTCAATATTGAGGTTGTTTTTGAATTTGATGGCGTTTTTCAATGTTCAGGTTGTTGTTGAATTTGTTGGTGATATTGAATATTGATGTTGTTGAATTTGTTGGTGATTTTCAATGCTGAGGTTGTTGTTGAATTTGTTGGTGTCTTTCAATGTTGTAGTTGATGTTGAATTTCTTGGTGTTATCAATGTTTTCATTGAACTTTTTCTCTTCTATTAAAAGTTGAGGTTGTTGTTGAATTTGTTGGTGCTTTTCAATGTTGAGCTTGTTGTTGAATTTGTACGTTTTTTTGAATTTTGAGGTTGTTGTTGTAATTGTTAGTGTTTTTCAATGTTGTGGTTGATGTTGAATTTGTTGGTGATTTTTTGTTGGTAATTTTCAATATTGAGGTTGTTGTTGAAATTTTTGGCGTTTTTCAATGTTGAGATTGTTGTTGAATTTGTTACTGATTTTCAATGTTGAGGTCGTTGTTGAATTGGTTGGTTTTTTCATTGTTGAGGTTGTTGTTGAATTTGTCGCTGTTTTTCAATGTTGAGGTTGTTGTTGAACTTGTTGGTGTTATCAATGTTTTTTGTTGAACTTGTTTGTACTTTTTAATGTTGCGGTTGTTGGTGAATTTCTTGGTGTTTTACAATGTTGAGTTTGTTGTTGAATTTGTTGGCTTTTTTTCCATGTTGTTGTTGTTGTTGAATTTATTGGTGTTTTTCAATGTTGAGGTTGTTGTTGAATTTGTTGTTGATTTTCATTGTTGTGTTTGATGTAGAATTCGTTGTTGTTATCAATGCTATTTTTTGAACTTTTTGTATTTTTCAATGTTGAGGTTGTTGTTGAATTTGTTGATGCTATCAATGTTATTTTTTGAATTTTTGTATTATTTAATGTTGAGGTTGTTGTTTAATTTGTTGTTGTTATCCATGTTTTTTTTGAACTTTTCTCTTCTTTTAAAAGTTGAGGTTGTTGTTGAATTTGTTAATATTTTTCAATGTTGCGGTTGTTGAATTTTTGTATTTTTCATTGTTGGGGTTGCTGTTGAATTTGTTGGTGTTTTTCAATGTTGCGGTTTTTGTTGAATTTGTTGGTGACTTTCAATATTGTGGTTCATGTTGAATTTTTGGTGTTTTTCAATGTTGAGGTTGTTGTTGAATTTGTTGGTGATTTTCAATATTGAAGTTGTTGAATTTGTTGGTCATTTTAACTGTTGAGGTTGTTGTTGAATATGTTGGTGTCTTTCAATATTGAGGTTGTTGTTGAATATGTAGGTGTTTTTCAATGTTGAGGTTGTTGAATTTGTTGGTATTTTTCATTGTTGAGGTTGTTGTTGAATTTGTTGCTGTTTTTCAATGTTGAGGTTGTTGTTGAATTTGTTGGTATCATCAATGTTATTTTTTGAACTTTTTTGTATTTTTCAATGTTGAGGTTGTAGTTGAATTTGTTTGTGTTTTTGATTGTTGAGGTTGTTGTTGAATTTGTTGGTGTTATCAATGTTATTTTTTGAACTTTTATTTATTTTTGAAAGTAGAGCTTATTGTTGAATTTGTTTCTGATTTTCAATGTTGAGGTCGTTGTTGAATTTATGGTGTTTTTCATTGTTGAGGTTGTTGTTGAATTTGTCGCTGTTTTTCAATGTTGAGGTTGTTGTTGAACTTGTTGGTGTTATCAATGTTTTTTGTTGAACTTGTTTGTGCTTTTTAATGTTGCGGTTGTTGGTGAATTTGTTGGTGTTTTACAATGTTGAGTTTGTTGTTGAATTTGTTGTTTTTTTTTACCATGTTGTGGTTGTTGTTGAATTTATTGGTGTTTTTCAATATTGAGGTTGTTGTTGAATTTGTTGTTGATTTTCAATGTTGGGTTTGATGTTGAATTCGTTATTGTTATCAATGCTATTTTTTGAACTTTTTGTATTTTTCAATGTTGAGGGTGTTGTTGAATTTGTTGGTGATATTCAATATTGAGTTAGTTGTTGAATTTGTTGATGATATCAATGTTATTTTTTGAACTTTTATGTATTATTTAATGTTGAGGTTGTTGTTTAATTTGTTGTTGTTATCCATGTTTTTTTCGAACTTTTCTCTTCCTTTAAAAGTTGAGGTTGTTGTTGAATTTGTTAGTATTTTTCAATGTTGCGGTTGTTGAATTTTTTGTGTTTTTCATTGTTGAGGTTGTTGTTGAATTTGTTGCTGTTTTTCATTGTTGAGGGTGCTGTTGAATTTGTTTGTGTTTTTCAATGTTGCGGTTTTTGTTGAATTTGTTGGTGACTTTCAATATTGTGGTTCATGTTGAATTTTTGGTGTTTTTCAATGTTGAGGTTGTTGTTGAATTTGCTGGTGATTTTCAATATTGAAGTTGTTGAATTTGTTGTTCATTTTAAAGGTTGAGTTTGTTGTTGAATATGTTGGTGTCTTTCAATATTGAGGTTGCTGTTGAATACGTTGGTGTTTTTCAAAGTTGAGGTTGTTGAATTTGTTGGTATTTTTCATTGTTGAGGTTGTTGTTGAATTTGTTTTTTGTTTTTAAATGTTGAGGTTGTTGTTGAATTTGTTGGTATCATCAATGTTGTTATTTGAACTTTTTTGTATTTTTCAATATTGAGGTTGTTGTTGAAGTTGTTGGTGATTTTCAATATTGATGTGGTTCAATTTGTTGGTCATTTTCAATGTTGAGGTTGTTGTTGAATTTGTTGGTGATTTTCAATATTGATGTTGTTGAATTTGTTGGTGATTTTCAATGTTGAGGTTGTTGTTGAATTTGTTGGTGTTATCAATGTCATTTTTTGAACTTTTTTGTATTTATCAATGTTGAGGTTGTTGTTGAATTTGTTGTTGTTATCAATGTTATTTTTGAACTTTTTTGTATTTTTCAATATTGAGTTTGTTTTTGAATTTGTTGGCGTTTTTCAATGTTGAGGTTGTTGTTGAATTTGTTGGTGATATTCAATATTGATGTTGTTGAATTTGTTGGTGATTTTCAATGTTGAGGTTGTTGTTGAATTTGTTGGTGTCTTTCAATATTGAGGTTGTTAATGAATTTGTTGGCGTCTTTCAATGTTGAGGTTGTTCCTGAATTTCTTGGTGTTATCAATGTTTGTATTGAACTTTTTCTCTTCTTTTTAAAGTTGAGGTTGTTGTTGAATTTGTTGGTGATTTTCAATGTTGAGCTTGTTGTTGAATTTGCAGGTTTTTTTTCATTTTTGAAGTGGTTGTTGAATTTGTTGGGGTTTTCAATATTGAGGTTGTTGTTGAATTTGTTGGCGTTTTTCAATTTTGAGGTTGTTGTTGAATTTGTTGGCGTTTTGCAATGTTGAGGTTGTTGTTGAATTTGTTGGTGTTATCAATGTTATTTTGTGAACATTTTTGTATTTTTCAATATTAAGGTTGTTGTTGAATTTGTTGGTATTTTTCAATGTTGAGGTTGTTGTTGAATTTGTTTGTGTTTTTGATTGTTGAGGTTGTTGTTGAATTTGTTGGTGTTATCAATGTTATTTTTTGAACTTTTATTTATTTTTGAAAGTTGATCTTATTGTTGAATTAGTTGGTTTTTTTCAATGTTGAGGTTGATGTTTGAATTTGTTGCTGATTTTCAATGTTGAGGTTGTTGTTGAATTTGCTGGTGTTATCAATGTTATTTTTTGAATATTTTTATATTTTTCAATGCTGAGGTTGTTGTTGAATTTGTTGGTATTTTTAAATGTTGAGGTTGTTGTTGAATTTGTTTGTGTTTTTGAATGTTGATGTTGTTGTTTAATTTGTTGGTGTTATCAATGTTATTTTTTGAACTTTTATTTATTTTTGAAAGTTGATCTTATTGTTGAATTAGTTGGTTTTTTTCAATGTTGAGGTTGATGTTTGAATTTGTTGCTGATTTTCAATGTTGAGGTTGTTGTTGAATTTGTTGGTGTCTTTCAATATGAGGTTGTTGTTGAATTTGTTGGTGTTTTTCAATGTTGAGGTTGTTATTGAATTTGTTGGTGTCTTTCAATATTGAGCATGTGGATGAATTTGTTGGCGTTTTTCTATCTTGAGGTTGTTGCTGAATTTGTTGTCGTTATCAATGTATTTTTTGAACTTTTTCTCTTTTAAAAGTTGAGGTTGTTGTTGAATTTGTTGGTGTTTTTCAATGTTGAGATTGTTGTTGAATTTGTTGGCGTTTTTCAATGTTGTGGTTGTTGTTGAATTTGTTGGTGATTTTCAATGTTGAGGTTGTTGTTGAATTTGTTGTTGTCTTTCAATATTGAGGTTTGTATTGAATTTGTTGGCGTCTTTCAGTGTTGAGGTTGTTGTTGAAGTTCTTGGTGCTATCAATGTTTTTATTGAACTTTTTTTCTTCCTTTGAAAGTTGAGGTTGTTGTTGAATTTGTTGGTGTCTTTCAGTATGGAGGTTTTTATTGAATTTGTTGGCGTCTTTCAGTGTTGAGGTTGTTGTTGAAGTTCTTGTTGCTATCAATGTTTTTATTGAACTTTTTTTCTTCCTTTGAAAGTTGAGGTTGTTGTTGAATTTGTTGGTGTTTTTCAATGTTGAGCTTGTTGTTGAAATTGTAAGTTTTTTTCAATGTTGAGGTTGTTTTTGAATTTGTTAGTGTTTTTCAATGTTGAGGTTGTTGTTGAATTTGTTGGTGTCTTTCAATATTCAGGTTGCTATTGAATTTGTTGGCGTCTTTCAATGTTGAGGTTCTTGTTGAATTAGTTGTTGATTTTCAATGTTGAGTTTGATGTTGAATTCGTTGTTGTTATCAATGCTATTTTTTCAACTTTTTGTATTTTTCAATGTTGAGGTTGTTGTTGAATTTGTTGTTGTTATCAATGTTATTTTTTGAAAATCTTTGTATTATTTAATGTTGAGGTTGTTGTTTAATTTTTTGTTGTTATCCATGTTTTTTTTGAACTTTTCTCTTCTTTTAAATGTTGAGGTTGTTGTTGAATTTGTTAGTGATTTTCAGTGTTGTATGAATTTTTTGTGTTTTTCATTGTTGAGGTTGTTGTTGAATTTGTTGCTGTTTTTCATTGTTGAGGTTGCTGTTGAATTTGTTGGTGTTTTTCAATGTAGCTGTTTTTGTTGAATTTGTTGTTGACTTTCAATATTGTGTTTGCTATTGAATTTGTTGGCGTCTTTCAATGTTGAGGTTGTTGTTGAATTTCTTGGTGTTATCAATGTTTTTAATGAACTTTTTCTCTTCTTTTAAAAGTTGAGGTTGTTGTTGAATTTGTTGGTGTTTTTCAATGTTGAGCTTGTTGTTGAAATTGTAAGCTTTTTTCAATGTTGAGGTTGTTTTTGAATTTGTTAGTGTTTTTCAATGTGGAGGTTGATGTTGAATTTGTTGGTGATTTTCAATATCGAGGTTGCTGTTGAATTTGTTGGTGTTTTTCAATGTTGAAGTTCTTGTTGAATTTGTAGCTGATTTTCAATTTGAGGTCGTTGTTGAACATGTTGGTGTCTTTCAATATTGGGGTTGTTGTTGAATTTGTTGGTGTTTTTCAATATTGAGGTTGTTGTTGAATTTGTTGGTATTATCAATGTTATCTTTTGAACTTATTTGTATTTTTCAATGTTGAGGTTGTTTTTGAATTTGTTGGTATTTTTCAATGCTGAGGTTGTTGAATTTGTTGGTGTTTTTCAACTTTGAGGTTGTTGTTAAATTTGTTGGTGTTTTTCAATGTTGTGGTTGATGTTGAATATGTTGGTGATTTTTTGTTAGTGCTTTTCAATATTGAGGTTGCTGTTGAATTTTTTGGCAATTTTCAATGCTGAGATTGTTGTTGAATTTGTTACTGATTTTCAACGTTGAGGTCGTTGTTGAATTTGTTGGTGTTTTTCATTGTTGAGGTTGTTGTTGAATTTGTCGCTGTTTTTCAATGTTGAGGTTGTTGTTGAACTTGTTGGTGTTATCAATGTTTTTTGTTGAACTTGTTTGTACTTTTAAAGTTGCGGTTGTTGGTGAATTTGTTAGTGTTTTACAATGTTGAGTTTGTTGTTGCATTTGATGGGTTTTTTTTCCATGTTGTGGTTGTTGTTGAATTTATTGGTGTTTTTCAATGTTGAGGTTGTTGTTGAATTTGTTGTTGCTTTTCAATGTTGAGTTTGATGTTGAATTCGTTGTTGTTATCAATGTTATTTTTTGAACTTTTTTCTATTATTTAAAGTTGAGGTTGTTGTTTAATTTGTTGTTGTTATCCATGATTTTTTTGAACTTTTTCTCTTCTTTTCAAAGTTGAGGTTGTTGTGGAATTTGTTCGTATTTTTCAATGTTGCGGTTGTTGAATTTTTTGTGTTTTTCATTGTTGATGTTGCTGTTGAATTTGTTGGTGTTTTTCAACGTTGCTGTTTTTGTTGAATTTGTTGGTGATTTTCAATATTGTGGTTCATGTTGAATTTTGGTGTTTTTCAAAGGTGAGGTTGTTGTTGAATTTGTTGGTTATTTTCAATATTGAAGTTGTTGAATTTGTTGGTCATTTTTAATGTTGACGTTCTTGTTGAATATGTTGGTGCCTTTCAATATTGAGGTTGCTGTTGAATATGTTGGTGTTTTTCAATGTTGAGGTTGTTGAATTTGTTGGTATTTTTCATTGTTGAGGTTGTTGTTGAATTTGTCGCTGTTTTTCAATGTTGCGGTTGTTGTTGAATTTGTTGGTGATATTCAATATTGATGTTGCTGAATTTGTTGGTGACTTTCAATTTTGCGGTTGTTGTTGAATTTGTTGGTGTCTTTCAATATTGAGGTTATTAATGAATTTGTTGGTGTTTTTCAATTTTGAGGTTCTTGTTGATTTTCTTGGTGTTATCAATGTTTTTATTGAACTTTTTCACTTCTATTAAAAGTTGAGGTTGTTGTTGAATTTGTTGGTGTTTTTCAATGTGAGCTTGTTGTTGAAATTTTAAGTATTTTTCAATGTTGAGGTTGCTTTTGAAGTTGTTAGTGTTTTTCAATGTGGAGGTTGTTGTTGAATTTGTAGGTTTTTTTCAATTTTGAGGTTGTTGTTGAATTTGTTGGTGTTTTTCAATGTTGTGGTTGATGTTGAATATGTTGTTGATTTTTTGTTGGTCCTTTTCAATATTGAGGTTGCTGTTGAATTTGTTGGCTATTTTCAATGTTGAGATTGTTGTTGAATTTGTTACTGATTTTCAATGTTGAGGTCGTTGTTGAATTTGTTGGTGTTTTTCATTGTTGAGGTTGTTGTTGAATTTGTCGCTGTTTTTCAATGTTGAGGTTGTTGTTGAACTTGTTGGTGTTATCAATGTTTTTTGTTGAACTTGTTTGTACTTTTAAAGTTGCGGTTGTTGGTGAATTTGTTAGTGTTTTACAATGTTGAGTTTGTTGTTGCATTTGATGGGTTTTTTTTCCATGTTGTGGTTGTTGTTGAATTTATTGGTGTTTTTCAATGTTGAGGTTGTTGTTGAATTTGTTGTTGCTTTTCAATGTTGAGTTTGATGTTGAATTCGTTGTTGTTATCAATGTTATTTTTTGAACTTTTTTCTATTATTTAAAGTTGAGGTTGTTGTTTAATTTGTTGTTGTTATCCATGATTTTTTTGAACTTTTTCTCTTCTTTTCAAAGTTGAGGTTGTTGTGGAATTTGTTCGTATTTTTCAATGTTGCGGTTGTTGAATTTTTTGTGTTTTTCATTGTTGATGTTGCTGTTGAATTTGTTGGTGTTTTTCAATGTTGCTGTTTTTGTTGAATTTGTTGGTGATTTTCAATATTGTGGTTCATGTTGAATTTTGGTGTTTTTCAAAGTTGAGGTTGTTGTTGAATTTGTTGGTTATTTTCAATATTGAAGTTGTTGAATTTGTTGGTCATTTTTAATGTTGACGTTCTTGTTGAATATGTTGGTGTCTTTCAATATTGAGGTTGCTGTTGAATATGTTGGTGTTTTTCAATGTTGAGGTTGTTGAATTTGTTGGTATTTTTCATTGTTGAGGTTGTTGTTGAATTTGTTGCTGTTTTTCAATGTTGAGGTTGTTGTTGAATTTGTTGGTGTCATCAATGTTGCTATTTGAACTTTTTTGTATTTTTCAATATTGAGGTTGTGGTTGAATTTGTTGGTGATTTTCAATATTGTTGTTGTTCAATTTGTTGGTGATTTTCAATGTTAAGGTTGTTGTTGAATTTGTTGGTGTTTTTCAATGTTGAGGTTGTTGTTGAATTTGTTGGTGTCTTTCAATATTGAGGTTGCTATTTGAGTTTGTTGGCGTCTTTCAATGTTGAGGTTGTTGCTGAATTTCTTGTTGTTATCAATGTTTTTATTGAACTTTTTCTCATCTTTTAAAAGTTGAGGTTGTTGTTGAATTTGTTGGTGTTTTTCAAAGTTGAGCTTGTTGTTGAAATTGTAAGTTTTTTTCAATGTTGAGGTTGTTTTTAAATTTGTTAGTGTTTTTCAATGTGGAGGTTGATGTTGAATTTGTTGGTGATTTTCAATGTTGAGGTTGTTGTTGACTTTGTTGATGAATTTGTTGGTGTTATCAATGTCATTTTTTGAACTTTTTTGTATTTTTCAATGTTGAGGTTGTTGTTGAGTTTGTTGGTGTAATCAATGTTATTACTTAAACTTTTTTGTATTTTTCAATATTGAGGTTGTTTTTGAATTTGATGGCGTTTTTCAATGTTGAGGTTGTTGTTGAATTTGTTGGTGATATTCAATATTGATGTTGTTGAATTTGTTGGTGATTTTCAATGCTGAGGTTGTTGTTGAATTTCTTGGTGTTATCAATGTTTTCATTGAACTTTTTCTCTTCTATTAAAAGTTGAGGCTGTTGTTGAATTTGTTGGTGCTTTTCAATGTTGAGCTTGTTGTTGAATTTGAACGTTTTTTTGAATTTTGAGGTTGTTGTTGTAATTGTTGGTGTTTTTCAATGTTGTGGTTGATGTTGAATTTGTTGGTGATTTTTTGTTGGTGATTTACAATATTTTGGTTGTTATTGAAATTTTTGGCGTTTTTCAATGTTGAGATTGTTGTTGAATTTGTTACTGATTTTCAATGTTGAGGTCGTTGTTGAATTTGTTGGTTTTTTCATTGTTGAGGTTGTTGTTGAATTTGTCGCTGTTTTTCAATGTTGAGGTTGTTGTTGAACTTGTTAGTGTTATCAATGTTTTTTGTTGAACTTGTTTGTACTTTTTAATGTTGCGGTTGTTCGTGAATTTGTTGGTGTTTTACAATGTTGAGTTTGTTGTTGAATTTGTTGGTTTTTTTTCCATGTTGTTGTTGTTGTTGAATTTATTGGTGTTTTTCAATGTTGAGTTGTTGTTGAATTTGTAGCTGATTTTCAATGTTGAGGTCGTTGTTGAACTTGGTGTTGTCTTTCAATATTGGGGTTGTTGTTGAATTTGTTGGTGTTTTTCAATTTTGAGGTTTTTGTTGAATTTGTTGGTGGCTTTCAATATTGAGGTTGTTGTTGAATTTGTTGGTATTATCAATGTTATCTTTTGAACTTTTTGTATTTTTCAATGTTGAGGTTGTTGTTGAATTTGTTGGTATTTTTCAATGCTGAGGTTGTTGAATTTGTTGGTGTTTTTCAATGCTGAGGTTGTTGATGAAGTTGTTGGTGTAATCAATGTCATTTTTTGAACTTTTTTGTATTTTTCAATATTGAGGTTGTTTTTGAATTTGTTGGCGTTTTTCAATGTTGAGGTTGTTGTTGAATTTGTTGGTGATATTCAATATTGATGTTGTTGAATTTGTTGGTGATTTTCAATGTTGAGGTTGTTGTTGACTTTGTTGCTGAATTTGTTGGTGTTATCAATGTCATTTTTTGAACTTTTTTGTATTTGTCAATGTTGAGGTTGTTGTTGAATTTGTTGGTGTTATCATTGTTATTACTTGAACTTTTTTGTATTTTTCAATATTGAGGTTGTTTTTGAATTTGATGGCGTTTTTCAATGTTGAGGTTGTTGTTGAATTTGTTGGTGATATTCAATATTGATGTTGTTGAATTTGTTGGTGATTTTCAATGCTGAGGTTGTCGTTGAATTTGTTGGTGTCTTTCAATGTTGAGGTTGTTGTTGAATTTCTTGGTGATTTTCAATATTGACGTTGTTGATGAATTTGTTGGTGTCTTTCAATATTGAGGTTGTTGTTGAATTATTTGGCGTCTTTCAATGTTGAGGTTTCTGTTGAATTTGCTGGTGTTATCAATGTTTTTTTAAAGCTTTTTATCTTCATTTAAATCTTGTGGTTGTTGTTGAATTGGTTTGTGTTTTTCAAGTTGGAGGTTGTTGTTGAATTTGCTTGTGTTATCATTGTTATTTTTCGAATTTTTTGTATTTTTCAATATTGAGGTTGATGTTGAATTTGTTGGTGTTATCAATGATTTTTTTGAACTTTTTCTCTTCTTTTAAAAGTTGAGGGTGTTGTTGAATTTGTTGGTGTTTTTCAATGTTGAGGTTGTTGTTGAATTTGTTGGTGTCTTTCAATATTGAGGTTGTTGTTGAATTTGTTTGTCTTTTTCAATGTTGAGGTTGTTGTTGAATTTGTTGGTGATATTGAATATTGATGTTGTTGAATTTGTTGGTGATTTTCAATGCTGAGGTTGTTGTTGAATTTGTTGGTGTCTTTCAATGTTGTAGTTGATGTTGAATTTCTTGGTGTTATCAATGTTTTCATTGAACTTTTTCTCTTCTATTAAAAGTTGAGGTTGTTGTTGAATTTGTTGGTGCTTTTCAATGTTGAGCTTGTTGTTGAATTTGTACGTTTTTTTGAATTTTGAGGTTGTTGTTGTAATTGTTAGTGTTTTTCAATGTTGTGGTTGATGTTGAATTTGTTGGTGATTTTTTGTTGGTAATTTTCAATATTGAGGTTGTTGTTGAAATTTTTGGCGTTTTTCAATGTTGAGATTGTTGTTGAATTTGTTACTGATTTTCAATGTTGAGGTCGTTGTTGAATTGGTTGGTTTTTTCATTGTTGAGGTTGTTGTTGAATTTGTCGCTGTTTTTCAATGTTGAGGTTGTTGTTGAACTTGTTGGTGTTATCAATGTTTTTTGTTGAACTTGTTTGTACTTTTTAATGTTGCGGTTGTTGGTGAATTTCTTGGTGTTTTACAATGTTGAGTTTGTTGTTGAATTTGTTGGCTTTTTTTCCATGTTGTTGTTGTTGTTGAATTTATTGGTGTTTTTCAATGTTGAGGTCGTTGTTGAATTTGTTGTTGATTTTCATTGTTGTGTTTGATGTAGAATTCGTTGTTGTTATCAATGCTATTTTTTGAACTTTTTGTATTTTTCAATGTTGAGGTTGTTGTTGAATTTGTTGATGCTATCAATGTTATTTTTTGAATTTTTGTATTATTTAATGTTGAGGTTGTTGTTTAATTTGTTGTTGTTATCCATGTTTTTTTTGAACTTTTCTCTTCTTTTAAAAGTTGAGGTTGTTGTTGAATTTGTTAATATTTTTCAATGTTGCGGTTGTTGAATTTTTGTATTTTTCATTGTTGGGGTTGCTGTTGAATTTGTTGGTGTTTTTCAATGTTGCGGTTTTTGTTGAATTTGTTGGTGACTTTCAATATTGTGGTTCATGTTGAATTTTTGGTGTTTTTCAATGTTGAGGTTGTTGTTGAATTTGTTGGTGATTTTCAATATTGAAGTTGTTGAATTTGTTGGTCATTTTAACTGTTGAGGTTGTTGTTGAATATGTTGGTGTCTTTCAATATTGAGGTTGTTGTTGAATATGTAGGTGTTTTTCAATGTTGAGGTTGTTGAATTTGTTGGTATTTTTCATTGTTGAGGTTGTTGTTGAATTTGTTGCTGTTTTTCAATGTTGAGGTTGTTGTTGAATTTGTTGGTATCATCAATGTTATTTTTTGAACTTTTTTGTATTTTTCAATGTTGAGGTTGTAGTTGAATTTGTTTGTGTTTTTGATTGTTGAGGTTGTTGTTGAATTTGTTGGTGTTATCAATGTTATTTTTTGAACTTTTATTTATTTTTGAAAGTAGAGCTTATTGTTGAATTTGTTTCTGATTTTCAATGTTGAGGTCGTTGTTGAATTTATGGTGTTTTTCATTGTTGAGGTTGTTGTTGAATTTGTCGCTGTTTTTCAATGTTGAGGTTGTTGTTGAACTTGTTGGTGTTATCAATGTTTTTTGTTGAACTTGTTTGTGCTTTTTAATGTTGCGGTTGTTGGTGAATTTGTTGGTGTTTTACAATGTTGAGTTTGTTGTTGAATTTGTTGTTTTTTTTACCATGTTGTGGTTGTTGTTGAATTTATTGGTGTTTTTCAATATTGAGGTTGTTGTTGAATTTGTTGTTGATTTTCAATGTTGGGTTTGATGTTGAATTCGTTATTGTTATCAATGCTATTTTTTGAACTTTTTGTATTTTTCAATGTTGAGGGTGTTGTTGAATTTGTTGGTGATATTCAATATTGAGTTAGTTGTTGAATTTGTTGATGATATCAATGTTATTTTTTGAACTTTTATGTATTATTTAATGTTGAGGTTGTTGTTTAATTTGTTGTTGTTATCCATGTTTTTTTCGAACTTTTCTCTTCCTTTAAAAGTTGAGGTTGTTGTTGAATTTGTTAGTATTTTTCAATGTTGCGGTTGTTGAATTTTTTGTGTTTTTCATTGTTGAGGTTGTTGTTGAATTTGTTGCTGTTTTTCATTGTTGAGGGTGCTGTTGAATTTGTTTGTGTTTTTCAATGTTGCGGTTTTTGTTGAATTTGTTGGTGACTTTCAATATTGTGGTTCATGTTGAATTTTTGGTGTTTTTCAATGTTGAGGTTGTTGTTGAATTTGCTGGTGATTTTCAATATTGAAGTTGTTGAATTTGTTGTTCATTTTAAAGGTTGAGTTTGTTGTTGAATATGTTGGTGTCTTTCAATATTGAGGTTGCTGTTGAATACGTTGGTGTTTTTCAAAGTTGAGGTTGTTGAATTTGTTGGTATTTTTCATTGTTGAGGTTGTTGTTGAATTTGTTTTTTGTTTTTAAATGTTGAGGTTGTTGTTGAATTTGTTGGTATCATCAATGTTGTTATTTGAACTTTTTTGTATTTTTCAATATTGAGGTTGTTGTTGAAGTTGTTGGTGATTTTCAATATTGATGTGGTTCAATTTGTTGGTCATTTTCAATGTTAAGGTTGTTGTTGAATTTGTTGGTGATTTTCAATATTGATGTTGTTGAATTTGTTGGTGATTTTCAATGTTGAGGTTGTTGTTGAATTTGTTGGTGTTATCAATGTCATTTTTTGAACTTTTTTGTATTTATCAATGTTGAGGTTGTTGTTGAATTTGTTGTTGTTATCAATGTTATTTTTGAACTTTTTTGTATTTTTCAATATTGAGTTTGTTTTTGAATTTGTTGGCGTTTTTCAATGTTGAGGTTGTTGTTGAATTTGTTGGTGATATTCAATATTGATGTTGTTGAATTTGTTGGTGATTTTCAATGTTGAGGTTGTTGTTGAATTTGTTGGTGTCTTTCAATATTGAGGTTGTTAATGAATTTGTTGGCGTCTTTCAATGTTGAGGTTGTTCCTGAATTTCTTGGTGTTATCAATGTTTGTATTGAACTTTTTCTCTTCTTTTTAAAGTTGAGGTTGTTGTTGAATTTGTTGGTGATTTTCAATGTTGAGCTTGTTGTTGAATTTGCAGGTTTTTTTTCATTTTTGAAGTGGTTGTTGAATTTGTTGGGGTTTTCAATATTGAGGTTGTTGTTGAATTTGTTGGCGTTTTTCAATTTTGAGGTTGTTGTTGAATTTGTTGGCGTTTTGCAATGTTGAGGTTGTTGTTGAATTTGTTGGTGTTATCAATGTTATTTTGTGAACATTTTTGTATTTTTCAATATTAAGGTTGTTGTTGAATTTGTTGGTATTTTTCAATGTTGAGGTTGTTGTTGAATTTGTTTGTGTTTTTGATTGTTGAGGTTGTTGTTGAATTTGTTGGTGTTATCAATGTTATTTTTTGAACTTTTATTTATTTTTGAAAGTTGATCTTATTGTTGAATTAGTTGGTTTTTTTCAATGTTGAGGTTGATGTTTGAATTTGTTGCTGATTTTCAATGTTGAGGTTGTTGTTGAATTTGTTGGTGTCTTTCAATATGAGGTTGTTGTTGAATTTGTTGGTGTTTTTCAATGTTGAGGTTGTTATTGAATTTGTTGGTGTCTTTCAATATTGAGCATGTGGATGAATTTGTTGGCGTTTTTCTATCTTGAGGTTGTTGCTGAATTTGTTGTCGTTATCAATGTATTTTTTGAACTTTTTCTCTTTTAAAAGTTGAGGTTGTTGTTGAATTTGTTGGTGTTTTTCAATGTTGAGATTGTTGTTGAATTTGTTGGCGTTTTTCAATGTTGTGGTTGTTGTTGAATTTGTTGGTGATTTTCAATGTTGAGGTTGTTGTTGAATTTGTTGTTGTCTTTCAATATTGAGGTTTGTATTGAATTTGTTGGCGTCTTTCAGTGTTGAGGTTGTTGTTGAAGTTCTTGGTGCTATCAATGTTTTTATTGAACTTTTTTTCTTCCTTTGAAAGTTGAGGTTGTTGTTGAATTTGTTGGTGTCTTTCAGTATGGAGGTTTTTATTGAATTTGTTGGCGTCTTTCAGTGTTGAGGTTGTTGTTGAAGTTCTTGTTGCTATCAATGTTTTTATTGAACTTTTTTTCTTCCTTTGAAAGTTGAGGTTGTTGTTGAATTTGTTGGTGTTTTTCAATGTTGAGCTTGTTGTTGAAATTGTAAGTTTTTTTCAATGTTGAGGTTGTTTTTGAATTTGTTAGTGTTTTTCAATGTTGAGGTTGTTGTTGAATTTGTTGGTGTCTTTCAATATTCAGGTTGCTATTGAATTTGTTGGCGTCTTTCAATGTTGAGGTTCTTGTTGAATTAGTTGTTGATTTTCAATGTTGAGTTTGATGTTGAATTCGTTGTTGTTATCAATGCTATTTTTTCAACTTTTTGTATTTTTCAATGTTGAGGTTGTTGTTGAATTTGTTGTTGTTATCAATGTTATTTTTTGAAAATCTTTGTATTATTTAATGTTGAGGTTGTTGTTTAATTTTTTGTTGTTATCCATGTTTTTTTTGAACTTTTCTCTTCTTTTAAATGTTGAGGTTGTTGTTGAATTTGTTAGTGATTTTCAGTGTTGTATGAATTTTTTGTGTTTTTCATTGTTGAGGTTGTTGTTGAATTTGTTGCTGTTTTTCATTGTTGAGGTTGCTGTTGAATTTGTTGGTGTTTTTCAATGTAGCTGTTTTTGTTGAATTTGTTGTTGACTTTCAATATTGTGTTTGCTATTGAATTTGTTGGCGTCTTTCAATGTTGAGGTTGTTGTTGAATTTCTTGGTGTTATCAATGTTTTTAATGAACTTTTTCTCTTCTTTTAAAAGTTGAGGTTGTTGTTGAATTTGTTGGTGTTTTTCAATGTTGAGCTTGTTGTTGAAATTGTAAGCTTTTTTCAATGTTGAGGTTGTTTTTGAATTTGTTAGTGTTTTTCAATGTGGAGGTTGATGTTGAATTTGTTGGTGATTTTCAATATCGAGGTTGCTGTTGAATTTGTTGGTGTTTTTCAATGTTGAAGTTCTTGTTGAATTTGTAGCTGATTTTCAATTTGAGGTCGTTGTTGAACATGTTGGTGTCTTTCAATATTGGGGTTGTTGTTGAATTTGTTGGTGTTTTTCAATATTGAGGTTGTTGTTGAATTTGTTGGTATTATCAATGTTATCTTTTGAACTTATTTGTATTTTTCAATGTTGAGGTTGTTTTTGAATTTGTTGGTATTTTTCAATGCTGAGGTTGTTGAATTTGTTGGTGTTTTTCAACTTTGAGGTTGTTGTTAAATTTGTTGGTGATTTTCAATGTTGAGGTTGTTGTTGAATTTGTTGGTGTTATCAATGTCATTTTTTGAACTTTTTTGTATTTTCAATGTTGAGGTTTGTGTTGAATTTGTTGGTGTTATCAATGTTATTACTTGAACTTTTTTAATTTTTCAATATTGAGTTTGTTTTTGAATTTGTTGGCGTTTTATAATGTTGAGGTTGTTTTTGAAATTGTTGGTGATAATCAATATTGATGTTGTTGAATTTGTTGGTCATTTTAAATGTTGAGGTTGTTGTTGAATATGTTGGTGTCTTTCAATATTGGGGTTGCTGTTGAATATGTTGGTGTTTTTCAATGTTGAGGTTGTTGTTGGATTTCTCGCTGTTTTTCAATGTTGAGGTTGTTGTTGAATTTGTTGGTGACATCAATGTTGTTATTTGAACTTTTTTGTTTTTTTCAATATTGAGGTTGTTGTTGAATTTGTTGGTGATTTTCAATATTGATGTTGTTCAATTTGTTGGTGATTTTCAATGCTGAGTTTGTTGTTGAATTTGTTGGTGATTTTCAACATTGATGTTGTTGAATTTGTTGGTTATTTTCAATGTTGAGGTTGTTGTTGAATTTGTTGGCGTCATTCAATGTTGAGGTTGTTGTTGAATTTCTTGGTGTTATCAATGTTTTTATTGAACTTTTTCTCTTCTTTTAAAAGTTGAGGTTGTTGTTGAATTTGTTGGTGTTTTTCAATATTGAGGTTGTTGTTGAAATTGTAAGTTTTTTTCAATGTTGAGGTTGCTTTTGAATTTGTTAGTGTTTTTCAATGAGGAGGTTGATGTTGAATTTGTTGGTGATATTCAATATTGATGTTGTTGAATTTGTTGGTGATTTTCAATGTTGAGGTAGTTGTTGAATTTGTTGGTGTCTTTCAATATTGAGGTTGTCAATGAATTTGTTGGCATCTTTCAATTTTGAGGTTGTTGTTGAATTTCTTGGTGTTATCAATGTTTTTATTGAACTTTTTCTCTTCTTTTAAAAGTTGAGGATGTTGTTGAATTTGTTGGTGATTTTCAATGTTGAGCTTATTGGTGAATTTGTAGGTTTTTTTTATCATTTTTGAGGTTGTTGTTGAATTTGTTGTGGTTTTCAATGTTGTGGTTCATCTTGAATTTGTTGGAGATTTATTGTTGGTGAATTTCAATATTGAGGTTCTTGTTGAATTTATTGGCGTTTTTCAATGTTGAGGTTGTTGTTGAATTTGTTGGTGTTATCAATGTTATTTTTTGAACATTTTTATATTTTTCAATGCTGAGGTTGTTGTTGAATTTGTTGGTATTTTTAAATGTTGAGGTTGTTGTTGAATTTGTTTGTGTTGTTGAATGTTGATGTTGTTGTTTAATTTTTTGGTGTTATCAATGTTATTTTTTGAACTTTTATTTATTTTTGAAAGTTGATCTTATTGTTGAATTAGTTGTTTTTTTTCAATGTTGAGGTTGATGTTTGATTTTGTTGCTGATTTTCAATGTTGAGGTTGTTGTTGAATTTGTTGGTGTCTTTCAATATGAGGTTGTTGTTGAATTTGTTGGTGTTTTTCAATATTGAGCTTGTTGATGAATTTGTTGGCGTTTTTCTATGTTGAGGTTGTTGTTGAATTTGTTGTCGTTAGCAATGTATTTTTTGAACTTTTTCGCTTTTAAAAGTTGAGGTTGTCGTTGAATTTGTTCGTGTTTTTCAATGTTGAGATTGTTGTTGAATTTGTTGGCGTTTTTCAATGTTGTGGTTGTTGTTGAATTTGTTGGTGATTTTCAATGTTGAGGTTGTTGTTGAATTTGTTGGTGTCTTTCAATGTTGAGGTTTGTATTGAATTTGTTGGCGTCTTTCAGTGTTGAGGTTGTTGTTGAAGTTCTTGGTGCTATCAATGTTTTTATTGAACTTTTTTTCTTCCTTTGAAAGTTGAGGTTGTTGTTGAATTTGTTGGTGTTTTTCAATGTTGAGCTTGTTGTTGAAATTGTAAGTTTTTTTCAATTTTGGGGTTGTTTTTGAATTTGTTAGTGTTTTTCAATGTGGAGGTTGATGTTGAATTTGTTGGTGATTTTCAATATCGAGGTTGTTGTTGAATTTGTTTGCGTTTTTCAATGTTGAGGTTCTTGTTGAATTTGTAGCTGATTTTCAATTTGAGGTCGTTGTTGAACATGTTGGTGTCTTTCAGTATTGGGGTTGTTGTTGAATTTGTTGGTGTTTTTCAATGCTGAGGTTGTTGTTGAATTTGTTGCTATTATCAATGTTATCTTTTGAACTTATTTGTATTTTTCAATGTTGAGGTTGTTGTTGGATTTGTTGGTATTTTTCAATGCTGAGGTTGTTGAATTTGTTGGTGTTTTTCAACTTTGAGGTTGTTGTTGAAATTGTAAGTTTTTTTCAATGTTGAGGTTGCTTTTGAAGTTGTTAGTGTTTTTCAATGTGGAGGTTGATTGTTGAATTTGTTGGTGATTTTCAATAACGAGGTTGTTGTTGATTTTGTTGGCGTTTTTCAATGTTGAGGTTGTTGTTGAATTTGTTGCTGATTTTCAATGTTGAAGTCGTTGTTGAACATGTTGGTGTCTTTCAATATTGGGGTTGTTGTCATTGTTATCAATGTTTTTATTGAACTTTTTCTCTTCTTTTAAAAGTTGAGGTTGTTGTTGAATTTGTTGGTGTTTTTCAATGTTGAGCTTGTTGTTGAAATTGTAAATTTCTTTCAATGTTTGAGGTTGTTTTTGAATTTGTTAGTGTTTTTCAATGAGGAGGTTGATGTTGAATTTGTTGGTGATATTCAATATTGATGTTGTTGAATTTGTTGGTGATTTTCAATGTTGAGGTAGTTGTTGAATTTGTTGGTGTCTTTCAATATTGAGGTTGTCAATGAATTTGCTGGCGTCTTTCAATTTTGAGGTTGTTGTTGAATTTCTTGGTGTTATCAATGTTTTTATTGAACTTTTTCTCTTCTTTTAAAAGTTGAGGATGTTGTTGAATTTGTTGGTGATTTTCAATGTTGAGCTTATTGGTGAATTTGTAGGTTTTTTTTTTATCATTTTTGAGGTTGTTGTTGAATTTGTTGTGGTTTTCAATGTTGTGGTTCATCTTGAATTTGTTGGAGATTTATTGTTGGTGAATTTCAATATTGAGGTTCTTGTTGAATTTATTGGCGTTTTTCAATGTTGAGGTTGTTGTTGAATTTGTTGGTGTTATCAATGTTATTTTTTGAACATTTTTATATTTTTCAATGCTGAGGTTGTTGTTGAATTTGTTGGTATTTTTAAATGTTGAGTTTGTTGTTGAATTTGTTTGTGTTTTTGAATGTTGATGTTGTTGTTTAATTTTTTGGTGTTATCAATGTTATTTTTTGAACTTTTATTTATTTTTGAAAGTTGATCTTATTGTTGAATTAGTTGTTTTTTTTCAATGTTGAGGTTGATGTTTGATTTTGTTGCTGATTTTCAATGTTGAGGTTGTTGTTGAATTTGTTGGTGTCTTTCAATATGAGGTTGTTGTTGAATTTGTTGGTGTTTTTCAATATTGAGCTTGTTGATGAATTTGTTGGCGTTTTTCTATGTTGAGGTTGTTGTTGAATTTGTTGTCGTTAGCAATGTATTTTTTGAACTTTTTCGCTTTTAAAAGTTGAGGTTGTCGTTGAATTTGTTCGTGTTTTTCAATGTTGAGATTGTTGTTGAATTTGTTGGCGTTTTTCAATGTTGTGGTTGTTGTTGAATTTGTTGGTGATTTTCAATGTTGAGGTTGTTGTTGAATTTGTTGGTGTCTTTCAATATTGAGGTTTGTATTGAATTTGTTGGCGTCTTTCAGTGTTGAGGTTGTTGTTGAAGTTCTTGGTGCTATCAGTGTTTTTATTGAACTTTTTTTCTTCCTTTGAAAGTTGAGGTTGTTGTTGAATTTGTTGGTGTTTTTCAATGTTGAGCTTGTTGTTGAAATTGTAAGTTTTTTTCAATTTTGGGGTTGTTTTTGAATTTGTTAGTGTTTTTCAATGTGGAGGTTGATGTTGAATTTGTTGGTGATTTTCAATATCGAGGTTGTTGTTGAATTTGTTTGCGTTTTTCAATGTTGAGGTTCTTGTTGAATTTGTAGCTGATTTTCAATTTGAGGTCGTTGTTGAACATGTTGGTGTCTTTCAGTATTGGGGTTGTTGTTGAATTTGTTGGTGTTTTTCAATGCTGAGGTTGTTGTTGAATTTGTTGGTATTATCAATGTTATCTTTTGAACTTATTTGTATTTTTCAATGTTGAGGTTGTTGTTGGATTTGTTGGTATTTTTCAATGCTGAGGTTGTTGAATTTGTTGGTGTTATTCAACTTTGAGGTTGTTGTTGAAATTGTAAGTTTTTTTCAATGTTGAGGTTGCTTTTGAAGTTGTTAGTGTTTTTCAATGTGGAGGTTGATTGTTGAATTTGTTGGTGATTTTCAATAACGAGGTTGTTGTTGATTTTGTTGGCGTTTTTCAATGTTGAGGTTGTTGTTGAATTTGTTGCTGATTTTCAATGTTGAAGTCGTTGTTGAACATGTTGGTGTCTTTCAATATTGGGGTTGTTGTCATTGTTATCAATGTTTTTATTGAACTTTTTCTCTTCTTTTAAAAGTTGAGGTTGTTGTTGAATTTGTTGGTGTTTTTCAATGTTGAGCTTGTTGTTGAAATTGTAAATTTCTTTCAATGTTTGAGGTTGTTTTTGAATTTGTTAGTGTCTTTCAATGAGGAGGTTGATGTTGAATTTGTTGGTGATATTCAATATTGATGTTGTTGAATTTGTTGGTGATTTTCAATGTTGAGGTAGTTGTTGAATTTGTTGGTGTCTTTCAATATTGAGGTTGTCAATGAATTTGTTGGCGTCTTTCAATTTTGAGGTTGTTGTTGAATTTCTTGGTGTTATCAATGTTTTTATTGAACTTTTTCTCTTCTTTTAAAAGTTGAGGATGTTGTTGAATTTGTTGGTGATTTTCAATGTTGAGCTTATTGGTGAATTTGTAGGTTTTTTTTATCATTTTTGAGGTTGTTGTTGAATTTGTTGTGGTTTTCAATGTTGTGGTTCATCTTGAATTTGTTGGAGATTTATTGTTGGTGAATTTCAATATTGAGGTTCTTGTTGAATTTATTGGCGTTTTTCAATGTTGAGGTTGTTGTTGAGTTTGTTGGTGTTATCAATGTTATTTTTTGAACATTTTTATATTTTTCAATGCTGAGGTTGTTGTTGAATTTGTTGGTATTTTTAAATGTTGAGGTTGTTGTTGAATTTGTTTGTGTTGTTGAATGTTGATGTTGTTGTTTAATTTTTTGGTGTTATCAATGTTATTTTTTGAACTTTTATTTATTTTTGAAAGTTGATCTTATTGTTGAATTAGTTGTTTTTTTTCAATGTTGAGGTTGATGTTTGATTTTGTTGCTGATTTTCAATGTTGAGGTTGTTGTTGAATTTGTTGGTGTCTTTCAATATGAGGTTGTTGTTGAATTTGTTGGTGTTTTTCAATATTGAGCTTGTTGATGAATTTGTTGGCGTTTTTCTATGTTGAGGTTGTTGTTGAATTTGTTGTCGTTAGCAATGTATTTTTTGAACTTTTTCGCTTTTAAAAGTTGAGGTTGTCGTTGAATTTGTTCGTGTTTTTCAATGTTGAGATTGTTGTTGAATTTGTTGGCGTTTTTCAATGTTGTGGTTGTTGTTGAATTTGTTGGTGATTTTCAATGTTGAGGTTGTTGTTGAATTTGTTGGTGTCTTTCAATGTTGAGGTTTGTATTGAATTTGTTGGCGTCTTTCAGTGTTGAGGTTGTTGTTGAAGTTCTTGGTGCTATCAATGTTTTTATTGAACTTTTTTTCTTCCTTTGAAAGTTGAGGTTGTTGTTGAATTTGTTGGTGTTTTTCAATGTTGAGCTTGTTGTTGAAATTGTAAGTTTTTTTCAATTTTGGGGTTGTTTTTGAATTTGTTAGTGTTTTTCAATGTGGAGGTTGATGTTGAATTTGTTGGTGATTTTCAATATCGAGGTTGTTGTTGAATTTGTTTGCGTTTTTCAATGTTGAGGTTCTTGTTGAATTTGTAGCTGATTTTCAATTTGAGGTCGTTGTTGAACATGTTGGTGTCTTTCAGTATTGGGGTTGTTGTTGAATTTGTTGGTGTTTTTCAATGCTGAGGTTGTTGTTGAATTTGTTGCTATTATCAATGTTATCTTTTGAACTTATTTGTATTTTTCAATGTTGAGGTTGTTGTTGGATTTGTTGGTATTTTTCAATGCTGAGGTTGTTGAATTTGTTGGTGTTTTTCAACTTTGAGGTTGTTGTTGAAATTGTAAGTTTTTTTCAATGTTGAGGTTGCTTTTGAAGTTGTTAGTGTTTTTCAATGTGGAGGTTGATTGTTGAATTTGTTGGTGATTTTCAATAACGAGGTTGTTGTTGATTTTGTTGGCGTTTTTCAATGTTGAGGTTGTTGTTGAATTTGTTGCTGATTTTCAATGTTGAAGTCGTTGTTGAACATGTTGGTGTCATTCAATGTTGAGGTTGTTGTTGAATTTGTTGGTGTTTTTCAATATTGAGGTTGTTGTTGTATTTGTTGGTATTATCAATGATATCTTTTGAACTTATTTGTATTTTTCAATGTTGAGGTTGTTGTTGAATTTGTTGGTATTTTTCAATGCTGAGGTTGTTGAATTTGTTGGTCTTTTTCAACTTTGAGGTTGTTGTTGAAATTGTAAGTTTTTATCAATGTTGAGGTTGCTTTTGAAGTTGTTAGTGTTTTTCAATGTGGAGGTTGATTGTTGAATTTGTTGGTGATTTTCAATAACGAGGTTTTTGTTGAATTTGTTAGCGTTTTTCAATGTTGAGGTTGTTGTTGAATTTGTAGCTGATTTTCAATGTTGAAGTCGCTGTTGAACATGTTGGTATCTTTCAATATTGGGGTTGTTGTCATTGTTATCAATGTTTTTATTGAACTTTTTCTCTTCTTTTAAAAGTTGAGGTTGTTGTTGAATTTGTTGGTGTTTTTCAATGTTGAGCTTGTTGTTGAAATTGTAAACTTCTTTCAATGTTGAGGTTGTTTTTGAATTTGTTAGTGTTTTTCAATGAGGAGGTTGATGTTGAATTTGTTGGTGATTTTCAATATCGAGGTTGTTGTTGAATTTGTTGGCGTGTTTCAATGTTGAGGTTCTTTTTGAATTTGTAGCTGATTTTAAATTTTAGGTCTCTGTTGAACACGTTGGTGTCTTTCAATATTGGGGTTGTTGTTGAATTTGTTCGTGTTTTTCAATGTTGAGGTTGTTGTTGAATTTGTTGGTGTTATCAATGTTATTTTTTGAACTATTTTGTATTTTTAAATGTTGAGGTTGTTGTTGAATTTGTTGGTATTTTTTAACGTTGAGGTTGTTGTTGAATTTGTTTGTGTTTTTGATCGTTGAGGTTGTTGTTGAATTTTTTGGTGTTATCAATGTTATTTTTTGAACTTTTATTTATTTTTGAAAGTGGAGCTTATTGTTGAATTTGTTGGTTTTTTTCAATGTTGAGGTTGATGTTTGAATTTGTTGCTGATTTTCAATGTTGAGGTTGTTGTTCAATTTGTTGGTGTCTTTCAATATTGAGGTTGTTGTTGAATTTGTTGGTGTTTTTCAATGTTGAGGTTGTTGTTGAAATTGCTAGTGACTTTCAATATTGAGGTTGTTGTTGAATTTGTTGGCGTTTTTCAATGTTGAGGTTGTTGTTGAATTTGTTGTTGTTATCAATGTATTTTTTGAACTTTTTCTCTTTTAAAAGTTGAGGTTGTTGTTGAATTTGTTGGTGTTTTTCAATGTTGAAGTTGATGTTGAATTTGTTGGTGATTTTCAATATTGATGTTGTTGAATTTGTTGGTGATTTTCAATGTTGAGGTTGTTGTTGAATTTGTTGGTGTCTTTCAATATTGAGGTTGCTGTTGAATTTGTTGGCGTCTTTCAATGTTGATGTTGTTGTTGAATATCTTGGTGTTATCAATGTTTTTATTGAACTTTTTCTCTTCTTTTAAAAGTTGAGGTTGTTGTTGAATTTGTTGGTGTTTTTCAATGTTGAGCTTGTTGTTGAAATTGCTAGTTTTTTTCAATGTTGAGTTTGTTTTTGAATTTGTTAGTGGTTTTCAATGTGGAGGTTGATGTTGAATTTGTTGGTGAATTTCAATATCAAGGTTGCTGTTGAATTTTTTGGCGTTTTTCAATGTTTAGGTTCTTGTTGAATTTGTAGCTGATTTTCAATTTGAGGTCGTTGTTGAACATGTTTGTGTCTGTCAATATTGGTGTTGTTGTTGAATTTGTTTTTGTTTTTCAATATTGAGGTTGTTGTTGAATTTGTTGGTATTATCAATGTTATCTTTTGAACTTTTTTGTATTTTTCAATGTTGAGGTTGTTGTTGAATTTGTTGGTATTTTTCAATGCTGAGGTTGTTGAATTTGTTGGTGTTTTTCAATGTTGAGGTTGTTGTTGAATTTGTTGGTGATTTTCAATGTTGAGGTTGTTGAATTTTTTGGTATTTTTCATTGTTGAGGTTGTTGTTGAATTTCTCGCTGTTTTTCAATGTTGAGGTTGTTGTTGAATTTGCTGGTGTCATCAATGTTGTTATTTGAACTTTTTTGTATTTTTCAATATTGAGGTTGTTGTTGAATTTGTTGGTGATTTTCAATATTGATGTTGTTCAATTTGTTGGTGATTTTCAATGCTGAGGTTGTTGTTGAATTTGTTGGTGATTTTCAATATTGATGTTGTTGAATTTGTTGGTGATTTTCAATGTTGAGATTGTTGTTGAATTTGTTGGTGTCTTTCAATATTGAGGTTACCATTGAATTTGTTCGCGTCATTCAATGTTGAGGTTGTTGTTGAATTTCTTGGTGTTATCAATGTTTTATTGAACTTTTTCTCTTCTTTTAAAAGTTTAGGTTGTTGTTGAATTTGTTGGTGTTTTTCAATATTGCGGTTGTTGTTGAATTTGTTGGTATTATCAATGTTATCTTTTGAACGTATTTGTATTTTTCAATGTTGAGGTTGTTGTTGAATTTGTTGGTATTTTTCAATGCTGAGGTTGTTGAATTTGTTGATGTTTTTCAACTTTGAGGTTGTTTTTGAAATTGTAAGTTTTTTTCAATGTTGAGGTTGCTTTTGAAGTTGTTAGTGTTTTTCAATGTGGAGGTTGATTGTTGAATTTGTTGGTGATTTTCAATAACGAGGTTGTTGTTGAATTTGTTGGCGTTTTTCAATGTTGAGGTTGTTGTTGAATTTGTTGCTGATTTTGAATGTTGAAGTCGTTGTTGAACATGTTGGTGTCATTCAATGTTGAGGTTGTTGTTGAATTTGTTGGTGTTTTTCAATATTGAGGTTGTTGTTGAATTTGTTGGTATTATCAATGTTATCTTTTGAACTTTTTTGTATTTTTCAATGTTGAGGTTGTTGTTGAATTTGTTGGTATTTTTCAATGCTGAGGTTGTTGAATTTGTTGGTTTTTTTTCAATGTTGAGGTTGTTGTTGAATTTGTTGGTGTTCTCAATGTCATTTTTTGAACTTTTTTGTATTTTTCAATGTTGAGGTTGTTGTTGAATTTGTTGGTGTTATCAATGTTATTACTTGAACTTTTTTGTATTTTTCAATATTGAGTTTGTTTTTGAGTTTGTTGGCGTTTTTCAATGTTGATGTTGTTGTTGAATTTGTTGGTGATATTCAATATTGATGTTGTTGAATTTGTTGGTGATTTTCAATGTTGAGGGTGTTGTTGAATTTGTTGGTGGCTTTCAATATTGACGTTGTTAATGAATTTGTTGGCGTCTTTCAATGTTGAGGTTGTTGTTGAATTTCTTGGTGTTATCAATGTTTTTATTGAACTTTTTCTCTTCTTTTAAAAGTTGAGGTTTTTGTTGAATTTGTTGGTGATTTTCAATGTTGAGCATATTGTTGAATTTGTAGGGTTTTTTTTCATTTTTGAGTTTGTTTTGGAATTTGTTGGTGTTTTTCAATGTCGTGGTTGATGTGGAATTTGTTGGTGATTTTTTGTTGGTGATTTTCAATATTGAGGTTGTTGTTGAATGTGTTGGCGTTTTTCAATGTTGAGGTTGTTGTTGAATTTGTTGGTGTTATCAATGTTATTTTTTGAACTTTTTGTATTTTTCAATGTTGAGGTTGTTGAATTTGTTAGTATTTTTTAATGTTGAGGTTGTTGTTGAATTTGTTTGTGTTTTTGATTGTTGAGGTTGTTGTTGATTTTGTTGGTGTTATCAATGTTATTTTTTGAACTTTTATTTATTTTTGAAAGTGGAGCTTAATGTTGAATTTGTTGGTTTTTTTCAATGTTTAGGTTATTGTTTGAATTTGTTGGTGTTTTTCAATGTTGAGGTTGTTGTTGAATTTGTTGGAGTCTTTCAATATTGAGGTTGTTGTTGAATTTGTTGGTGTTTTTCAATGTTGCGGTTGTTGTTGAATTTGTTGGTGACTTTCAATATTGAGGTTGTTGTTGAATTTGTTGGCGTATTTCAATGTTGAGGTTGTTGTTAAATTTGTTGGTGTTTCTCAATATTGAGGTTGTTGTTGAATTTGTTGTTGTTGTCAATGTATTTTTTGAACTTTTTCTCTTTTAAAAGTTGGGGTTGTTGTTGCATTTGTTGGTGTTTTTCAATGTTGAGGTTGTTGTTGAATTTGTTGGCGTTTTTCAATATTGAGGTTGTTGTTGAATTTGTTGGTGATTTTCAATATTGATGTTGTTGAATTTGTTGGTGATTTTCAATGTTGAGGTTGTTGTTGAATTTGTTGGTGCCTATAAAATATTGAGGTTGCTATTGAATTTGTTGTTGTTTTTCAATATTGAGGTTGTTGTTGAATTTGTTGGTATTATCAATGTTATCTTTTGAACTTTTTTGTATTTTTCAATGTTGAGGTTGTTGTTGAATTTGTTGGTATTATTCAATGCTGAGGTTGTTGAATTTGTTGGTGTTTTTCAATGTTGAGGTTGTTGTTGAATTTGTTGGTGATTTTCAATGTTGAGGTTGTTGTTGAAATTGTTGGTGATATTCAATATTGATGTTGTTGAATTTGTTGGTCATTTTAAATGTCGAGGTTGTTGTTGAATATGTTGGTGTCTTTCAATATTGAGGATGCTGTTGAATATGTTGGTGTTTTTCAATGTTGAGGTTGTTGAATTTGTTGGTAATTTTCATTGTTGAGGTTGTTGTTTAATTTATCGCTGTTTTTCAGTGTTGAGGTTGTTGTTGAATTTGTTGGTGTCATCAATGTTGTTATTTGAACTTTTTTGTATTTTTCAATAATGAGGTTGTTGTTGAATTTGTTGGTGATTTTCAATATTGATGTTGTTCAATTTGTTGGTGATTTTCAATGTTCAGGTTGTTGTTGAATTTGTTGGTGTCTTTCAATATTGAGGTTGCTATTGAATTTGTTGTCGTCATTCAATGTTGAGGTTGTTGTTGAATTTCTTGGTGTTTTCAATGTTTTTAATGAACTTTTTCCCTTCTTTTAAAAGTTGAGGTTTTTGTTGAATTTGCTGGTGTTTTTCAATGTTGATCTTGTTGTTGAAATTTTAAATTTTTTTCCATGTTGAGGTTGCTTTTGAATTAGTTAGTGTTTTTCAATGTGGAGGTTGATGTTGAATTTGTTGGTGATTTTCAATAACGAGGTTGTTGTTGAATTTGTTGGCGTTTTTCAATGTTGAGGTTGTTGTTGAATTTGTTGCTGATTTTCAATGTTTGAAGTCGTTGAACTTTTTGGTGTCTTTCAATGTAGAGGTTGTTGTTGAATTTGTTGTTGTTATCAATGTATTTTTTGAACTTTTTCTCTTTTAAAAGTTGAGGTTGTGGTTGAATTTGTGGGTGTTTTTCAATGTTGAGGTTGTTGTTGAATTTGTTGTCGTTTTTCAATGTTGAGGTTGTTGTTGAATTTGTTGGTGATTTTCAATATTGATGTTGTTGAATTTGTTGGTGATTTTCAATGTTGAGGTTGTTGTTGAATTTGTTGGTGTCTTTCAATATTGAGGTTGCTATTGAATTTGTTGGCGCCTTTCAATGTTGAGGTTGTTGTTGAATTTGTTGTTGATTTTGAATGTTGAGTTTGATGTTGAATTCGTTGTTGTTATCAATGCTATTTTTTCAACTTTTTGTATTTTTCAATGTTGAGGTTATTGTTGAATTTGTTGATGTTATCAACGTTATTTTTTGAACTTCTCTGTATTATTTAATGTTGAGGTTGTTGTTTAATTTTTTGTTGTTATCCATGTTTTTTTTGAACTTTTCTCTTCTTTTAAAAGTTGAGGTTGTTGTTGAATTTGTTAGTGTTTTTCAGTGTTGCGGTTGTTGAATTTTTTGTGTTTTTCATTGTTGAGGTTGTTGTTGAATTTGTTGCTGTTTTTCATTGTTGAGGTTGCTGTTGAATTTGTTGGTGTTTTTCAAAGTAGCTGTTTTTGTTGAATTTGTTGTTGACTTTCAATATTGTGTTTGCTATTGAATTTGTTGGCGTCTTTCAATGTTGAGGTTGTTGTTGAATTTCTTGGTGTTATCAAAGATTTTAATGCACTTTTTCTCTTCTTTTAAAAGTTGAGGTTGTTGTTGAATTTGTTGGTGTTTTTCAATGTTGAGCTTGTTGTTGAAATTGTAAGCTTTTTTTCAATGTTGAGGTTGTTTTTGAATTTGTTAGTGTTTTTCAATGTGGAGGTTGATATTGAATTTGTTGGTGATTTTCAATATTGAGGTTGTTGTTGAATTTGTTGGCGTTTTTCAATGTTGAGGTGGTTGTTGAATTTGTAGCTGATTTTCAATTTGAGGTCGTTGTTGAACATGTTGGTGTCTTTCAATATTGGGGTTGTTGTTGAATTTGTTGGTGTTTTTCAATAATGAGTTGTTGTTGAATTTGTTGGTATTATCAATGTTATCTTTTGAACTTTTTTGTATTTTTCAATGTTGAGGTTGTTTTTGAATTTGTTGGTATTTTTCAATGCTGAGGTTGTTGAATTTGTTGGTGTTTTTCAATGTTGAGGTTGTTGTTGAATTTGTTGGTGATTTTCAATGTTGAGGTTGTTGTTGAATTTCTTGGTGTTATCAATGTTATTACTTGAACTTTTTTATATTTTTCAGTGTTGAGTTTGTTTTTGAATTTGTTGGCGTTTTTCAATGTTCAGGTTGTGGTTGGATTTGTTGGTGATATTCAATATTGATGTTGTTGAATTTGTTGGTGATTTTCAATGTTGAGGTTGTTGTTGAATTTGTTGGTGTCTTTCAATATTGAGGTTGGTAATGAATTTGTTGGCGTCTTTCAATGTTGAGGTTGTTGTTGAATTTCTTGGTGTTATCAATGTTTTTATTGAACGTTTTCTCATCTATTAAAAGTTGAGGTTGTTGTTGAATTTGTTGGTGATTTTCAATGTTGAGCTTATTGTTGAATTTGTAGGTTTTTTTTCATTTTTGAATTTGTTGTTGAATTTGTTGGTGTTTTTCAATGTTTTGGTTGATGTGGAATTTGTTGGTGATTTTTGTTGGTGATTTACAATATTGAGGTTGTTGTTGAATTTGTTGGTGTTTTTCAATGTTGAGGTTGTTGTTGAATTTGTTGGTGTTATCAATGTTATTTTTTGAACTATTTTGTATTTTTAAATGTTGAGGTTGTTGTTGAATTTGTTGGTATTTTTTAATGTTGAGGTTGTTGTTGAATTTGTTTGTGTTTTTGATTGTTGAGGTTGTTGTTGAATTTTTTGGTGTTATCAATGTTATTTTTTGAACTTTTATTTATTTTTGAAAGTGGAGCTTATTGTTGAATTTGTTGGTTTTTTTCAATGTTGAGGTTGATGTTTGAATTTGTTGCTGATTTTCAATGTTGAGGTTGTTGTTCAATTTGTTGGTGTCTTTCAATATTGAGGTTGTTGTTGAATTTGTTGGTGTTTTTCAATGTTGAGGTTGTTGTTGAAATTGCGAGTGACTTTCAATATTGAGGTTGTTGTTGAATTTGTTGGCGTTTTTCAATGTTGAGGTTGTTGTTGAATTTGTTGTTGTTATCAATGTATTTTTTGAACTTTTTCTCTTTTAAAAGTTGAGGTTGTTGTTGAATTTGTTGGTGTTTTTCAATGTTGAAGTTGATGTTGAATTTGTTGGTGATTTTCAATATTGATGTTGTTGAATTTGTTGGTGATTTTCAATGTTGAGGTTGTTGTTGAATTTGTTGGTGTCTTTCAATATTGAGGTTGTTGTTGAATTTGTTGGCGTCTTTCAATGTTGAGGTTGTTGTTGAATATCTTGGTGTTATCAATGTTTTTATTGAACTTTTTCTCTTCTTTTAAAAGTTGAGGTTGTTGTTGAATTTGTTGGTGTTTTTCAATGTTGAGCTTGTTGTTGAAATTGCTAGTTTTTTTCAATGTTGAGGTTGTTTTTGAATTTGTTAGTGGTTTTCAATGTGGAGGTTGATGTTGAATTTGTTGGTGAATTTCAATATCAAGGTTGCTGTTGAATTTTTTGCCGTTTTTCAATGTTTAGGTTCTTGTTGAATTTGTAGCTGATTTTCAATTTGAGGTCGTTGTTGAACATGTTTGTGTCTGTCAATATTGGTGTTGTTGTTGAATTTGTTGGTGTTTTTCAATATTGAGGTTGTTGTTGAATTTGTTGGTATTATCAATGTTATCTTTTGAACTTTTTTGTATTTTTCAATGTTGAGGTTGTTGTTGAATTTGTTGGTATTTTTCAATGCTGAGGTTGTTGAATTTGTTGGTGTTTTTCAATGTTGAGGTTTTTGTTGAATTTGTTGGTGATTTTCAATGTTGAGGTTGTTGTTGAATTTGTTTGTTTTATCAATGTCATTTTTTGAACTTTTTTGTATTTTTCATTGTTGAGGTTGTTGTTGAATTTGTTGGTGTTATCAATGTTATTACTTGAGCCTTTTTGTATTTTTCAATATTGAGTTTGTTTTTGAATTTGTTGTCGTTTTTCAATGTTGAGGTTGTTGTTGAATTTCTTGGTGATATTCAATATTGATGTTGTTGAATTTGTTGGTGATATTCAATGTTGAGGTTCTTGTTGAATTTGTTGGTGTCTTTCAATATTGAGGTTGTTAATGAATTTGTTGGCGTCTTTCAATGTTAAGGTTGTTGTTGAATTTCTTGGTGTTATCAATGTTTTTATTCAACTTCTTCACTTCTATTAAAAGTTGAGGTTGTTGTTGAATTTGTTGGTGATTTTCAATGTTGAGCTTTTTGTTGAATTTGCAGGTTTTTTTCAATTTTGAGGTTGTTGTTGAATTTGTTGGTGTTTTTCAATGTTGTGGTTGATGTTGAATTTTTTGGTGATTTTTTGTTGGTGAATTTCAATATTGAGGTTGTTGTTGAATTCTTTGGCGTTTTTCAATGTTGAGATTGTTGTTGAATTTGTTATTGATTTTCAATGTTGAGGTCGTTGTTGAATTGGTTGGTGTTTTTCATTGTTGAGGCTGTTGTTGAATGTGTCGCTCTTTTTCAATGTTTAGGTTGTGGGTGAACTTGTTGTTGTTTTCAATGCTTTTTGTTGAACTTGTTTGTACTTTTTAATGTTGTGGTTGTTGGTGAATTTGTTGGTGTTTTACAATTTTGAGTTTGTTGTTGAATTGGTTGGTTTTTTTTCCATGTTGTGGTTGTTGTTGAATTTGTTGGTGATTTTCAATGTTGATTTGAATGTAGAATTCGTTGTTGTTATCAATGCTATTTTTTGAACTTTTTGTATTTTTCAATGTTGAGGTTGTTGTTGAATTTGTTGATGTTATCAATGTTATTTTTTGAACTTTTTTGTATTATTTAATGTTAAGGGTGTTGTTTAATTTGTTGTTGTTATCCATGTTTTTTTTGAACTTTTCTCTTCTTTTAAATGTTGAGGTTGTTGTTGAATTTGTTAGTATTTTTCAATGTTGCGGTTGTTGAATTTTTGGTGTTTTTCAAATGTTGAGGTTGTTGTTGAATTTGTTGCTGTTTTTCATTGTTGAGGTTGCTGTTGAATTTGTTGGTATTTTTCAATGTTGAGGTTGTTGTTGAATTTGTTGGTGATTTTCAATATTGAAGTTGTTGAATTTGTTGGTCATTTTAAATGTTGAGGTTGTTGTTGAATATGTTGGTGTCTTTAAATATTGAGGTTCCTGTTGAATATGTTGGTGTTTTTCAATGTTGAGGTTGTTGAATTTGCTGTTTTTTTTTCATTGTTGAGGTTGTTGTTGAATTTCTCGCTGTTTTTCAATGTTGAGGTTGTTGTTGAATTTGTTGGTGTCATCAATGTTGTTATTTGAACTTTTTTGTATTTTTCAATATTGAGGTTGTTGTTGAATTTGTTGGTGATTTTCAATATTAATGTTGTTCAATTTATTGGTGATTTTCAATGTTGAGGTTGCTGATGAATTTGTTGGTGATGTTCAATATTGAGGTTGTTGTTGAATTTGTTGGTGTCATTCAATGTTGAGGTTGTTGTTGAATTTCTTGGTGTTATCAATGTTTTTATTGAACTTTTTCTCTTCTTTTAAAAGTTGAGGTTGTTGTTGAATTTGTTGGTGTTTTTCAATGTTGAGCTTGTTGTTGAAATTGTAAGTTTTTTTCAATGTTGAGGTTGTTGTTGAATTTGTTAGTGTTTTTTAATGTGGAGGTTGATGTTGAATTTGTTGGTGATTTTCAATATCGAGGTTGTTGTTGAATTTGTTGGCATTTTTCAATGTTGAGGTTGTTGTTGAATTTGTTGCTGATTTTCAATGTTGAGGTCGTTGTTGAACTTTTTAGTGTCTTTCAATGTTGAGGTTGTTGTTGAATTTCTTGTTTTTATCAATGTTTTTATTGAACTTTTTCTCTTCTTCTAAAAGTTGAGATTGTTCTTGAATTTGTTGGTGATTTTCAATGTTGTGGTTGATGTTGAATTTGTTGGTGATTTTTTGTTGGTGATTTTCAATATTGAGGTTGTTGTTGAATTTGTTGGCGTTTTTGAACTTTGAGGTTGTTGTTGAATTTGTTGGTGTTATCAATGTTATTTTTTGAACTTTTTTGTATTTTTCAATGATGAGGTTGTTTCTGAATTTGTTGGTATTTTTCAATGTTGAGGTTGTTGTTGAATTTTTTGGTGTTTTTGATTGTTGAGGTTCTTGTTGAATTTGTTGGTGTTATCAATGTTATTTTTTGAACTTTTATTTGTTTTTGAAAGTTGAGCTTATTGTTGAATTTGTTGATTTTTTTCAATGTTGAGGTTGTTGTTTGAATTTGTTGCTGATTTTCAATGTTGAGGTCATTGTTGAATTTGTTGGTGTTTTTCATTGTTGAGGTTGTTGTTGATTTTGTTGGTGATTTTCATAATTGATGTTGTTGAATATGTTGGTGATTTTCAATTTTGAGTTTGATGTTGAATTCGTTGTTGTTATCAATGCTATTTTTTGAACTTTTTGTATTTTTCAATGTTGAGGTTGTTGTTGAATTTGTTGATGTTATCAATATTATTTTTTGAACTTTTTTATATTATTTAATGTTGAGGTTGTTGTTTAATTTGTTGTTGTTATCCATGTTTTTTTTGAACTTTTCTCTTCTTTTAAAAGTTGAGGTTGTTGTTGAATTTGTTAGTATTTTTCAATGTTGCGGTTGTTGAATTTTTTGTGTTTTTCATTGTTGAGGTTGTTGTTGAATTTGATTCTGTTTTTCATTGTTGAGGTTGCTGTTGAATTTGCTGGTGTCTTTCAACATTGAGGGTGTTAATGAATTTGTTGGCATCTTTCAATGTTGAGGTTGTTGTTGAATTTCTTGGTGTTATCAATGTTTTTATTGAACTTTTTCCCTTTTATTAAAAGTTGAGGTTGTTGTTGAATTTGTTGGTGATTTTCAATGTTGAGCTTGTTGTTGAATTTGTAGGTTTTTTTCAATTTTGATGTTGTTGTTGAATTTGTTGGTGTTATTCAATGTTGAGGTCGTTGTTGAATTTGTTGGTGTTATCAATGTTTTTTGTTGAACTTGTTGGTACTTTTTAATGTTGCGGTTGTTGGTGAATTTGTTGATGTTTTACAATGTTGAGTTTGTTGTTGAATTTGTTGTTTTTTTTTTCCATGTTGTGGTTGTTGTTGAATTGATTGGTGTTTTTCAATGTTGAGGTTGTTGTTGAATTTGTTGTTGATTTTAAATGTTGAGTTTAATGTTGATTTCGTTGTTGTTATCAATGCTATTTTTTGAACTTTTTGTATTTTTCAATGTTGAGGTTTTTGTTGAATTTGTTGATGTCATCCATGTTTTTTTTGAACATTTCTCTGCTTTTAAAAGTTGAGGTTGTTGTTGAATTTGTTAGTTGTTTTCAATGTTGCGGTTGTTGAACTTTTTTTTTCATTGTTGAGGTTTTTGTTGAATTTGTTCCTGTTTTTCATTGTTGAGGTTGATGTAGAATTTGTTGGTGTTTTTCAAAGTTGCGGTTTTTGTTGAATTTGTTGTTGACTTTCAATATTGTGGTTCATGTTGAATTTTTGGTGTTTTTCAATGTTGAGGTTGTTGTTGAATTTGTTGGTGATTTTCAATATTGAAGTTGTTGAATTTGTTGGTCATTTTAAATGTTGAGGTTGTTGTTGAATATGTTGGTGTCTTTCAATATTGATGTTTCTGTTGAATATGTTAGTGTTTTTCAATGTTGTGGTTGTTGAATTTGTTGGTATTTTTCATTGTTGAGGTTGTTGTTGAATTTGTCGCTGTTTTTCAATGTTGCGGTTGTTGTTGAATTTGTTGGTGATATTCAATATTGATGTTGTTGAATTTGTTGGTGTCTTTCAATATTGAGGTTGTTAATGAATTTGTTGGCGTCTTTCAATGTTGAGGTTGTTGTTGAATTTCTTGTTGTTATCAATGTTTTTATTGAACTTTTTCACTTCTATTAAAAGTTGAGGTTGTTGTTGAATTTGTTGGTGTTTTTCAATGTGAGCTTGTTGTTGAAATTTTAAGTATTTTTCAATGTTGAGGTTGCTTTTGAAGTTGTTAGTGTTTTTCAATGTGGAGGTTGTTGTTGAATTTGTAGGTTTTTTTCAATTTTGAGGTTGTTGTTGAATTTGTTGGTGTTATTCAATGTTGTGGTTGATGTTGAATTTGTTGGTGATTTTATGTTGGTGATTTTCAATATTGAGGTTGTTGTTGAATTTTTTGGCGTTTTTCAATGTTGAGATTGTTGTTGAATTTGTTACTGATTTTCAATGTTGAGGTCGTTGTTGAATTGTTTGGTGTTTTTCATTGTTGAGGCTGTTGTTGAATTTGTCGCTGCTTTTCAATGTTTAGGTTGCGGTTGAACTTGTTGGTGCTTTCAATGTTTTTTGTTGAACTTGTTTGTACTTTTTAATGTTGCGGTTGTTGGTGAATTTGTTGGTGTTTTACAATGTTGAGTGTGTTGCTGAATTTGTTGTTTTTTTTTCCATGTTGTGATTGTTGTTGAATTTATTGGTGTTTTTCAAGGTTGAGGTTGTTGTTGAATTTGTTGTTGATTTTCAATGTTGAGTTTGATGTTGAATTCGTTGTTGTTATCAATGCTATTTTTTGAACTTGTTGTATTTTTCAATGTTGAGGGTGTTGTTGAATTTGTTGGCGATATTCAATATTGATGTTGTTGAATTTGTTGGTGATTTTCAGTGTTGAGGTTGCTGTTGAATTTGTTGGTGTCTTTCAATATTGAGGGTGTTAATGAATTTGTTGGCGTCTTTCAATGTTGAGGTTGTTGTTGAATTTGTTGGTGATTTTCAATGTTGAGCTTGTTGTTGAATTTGTAGGTTTTTTCAATTTTGATGTTGTTGTTGAATATGTTGGTGTTTTTCAATGTTGTGGTTGATGTTGAATTTGTTGGTGATTTTTTGTTGTTGATTTTCAATATTGAGGTTGTTGTTGAATTTTTTGGCGTTTTTCAAAGTTGAGATTGTTGTTGAATTTGTTACTGATTTTCAATGTTGAGGTCGTTGTTGAATTTGTTGGTGTTTTACATTGTTCAGGTTATTGTTGAATTTGTCGCTGTTTTTCAATGTTGAGGTTGTTGTTGAACTTGTTGGTGTTATCAAGGTTTTTTGTTGAACTTGTTTGTACTTTTTAATGTTGCGGTTGTTGGTCAATTTGTTGATGTTTTATAATGTTGAGTTTGTTGTTGAATTTGTTGGGTTTTTTTCCTTGTTGTCGTTGTTGTTGAATTTATTGGTGTTTTTCAATGTTGAGGTTGTTGTTGAATTTGTTCTTGATTTTCAAAGTTGAGTTTGATGTTGAATTCGTTGTTGTTATCAATGCTATTTTTTGAACTTTTTGTTTTTTTCAATGTTGAGGTTGTTGTTGAATTTGTTGATGTTATCAATTTCATTTTTTGAACGTTTTCGTATTACTTAATGTTGAGGTTGTTGTTTAATTTGATGTTGTTATCCATGTTTTTTTTGAACTTTTCTCTTCCTTTAAAAGTTGAGGTTGTTGTTGAATTTGTTAGTATTTTTCAATGTTGCGGTTGTTGAATTTTTTGTGTTTTTCATTGTTGAGGTTGTTGTTGAATTTGTTGCTGTTTTTCATTGTTGAGGTTGCTGTTGAATTTGTTGGTGATTTTCAATATTGATGTTGTTGAATTTGTTGGTGATTTTCAATGTTGAGGTTGTTGTTGAATTTCTTGGTGTTATCAATGTTTCTATTGAACTTTTTCTCTACTTTTAAAAGTTGAGGTTGTTGTTGAATTTGTTGGCGTTTTTCAATGTTGAGGTTGTTGTTGAATTTGTTGCTGATTTTCAATGTTGAGGTCGTTGTTGAACTTTTTGGTGTCTTTCAATGTTGAGGTTGTTGTTGAATTTCTTGGTGTTATCAATGTTTTTTTTGAACTTTTTCTCTTTTTTTAAAAGTTGAGGTTGTTGTTGAATTTGTTGGTGATTTTCAATGTTGTGGTTGATGTTGAATTTGTTGCTGATTTTTTGTTGGTGATTTTCAATATTGAGGTTGTTGTTGAATTTGTTGGCGTTTTTCAACTTTGAGGTTGTTGTTGAATTTGTTGGTGTTATCAATGTTATTTTTTGAACATTTTTGTATTTTTCAATATTGAGTTTGTTTTTGAATTTGTTGGCGTTTTTCAATGTTGAGGTTGTTGTTGAATTTGTTGGTGATATTCAATAATGATGTTGTTGAATTTCTTGGTGATTTTCAATGTTGAGGTTGTTGTTGAATTTATTGGTGTTTTTCAATGTTGATGTTGTTGAATTTGTTGCTGATTTTCAATGTTGAGTTTGTTGTTCAATTTGTTGGTGTTATCAATGTTTATTTTTTTGAATTTGCTTGTATTTTTAAAAGTTGTTTGTTGTTGAATTTGTTGGTCTTTTTCAAAGTTTAGGTCGTTGGATTTGTTGGTGATTTTGAATATTAAGCTTATTGTTGAATTTGTTGGCGTCACAAATGAATCTTATTTAACTTTTTTGAGTTTTTCAAAGTTGAAGTTGTTGCGAATTTGTTGGTGATATTCAGTGTTGAGGTTGTTGAATTTGTTGGTGATTTTCAATATTTAGGATGTTGTTGAATTTGTTGGCTTTTTTCAATTTTGAGGTTGTTGTTGAGATTGTTGGTGTTTTTCAATGTTGAGGTTGTTCAGTTTGTTGGTGATTTTCAAAGTTGAGGTTGTTGCTGAATTCATTGGTGTTATCAGTGTTCATTTTGTTGAACTTTTTTTTTACTTTTAAAAAATGAGGTTGATTTTGAATTTGTTGGTGTTTTTCATTGTTGAGTTTTTTGGTGAAATTGCTGGCGTTTTACAAAGTTGAGGTTGCTGTTGAATTTGCTGGCGTTTTTCAATGTTGAGTTTGTTCTTGAATTTGTTGGTGTTTTTCATTGTTGAGGTTGTTGTTGAATTTGTCGGTGTTATCAATGTTTTTTTTTGTTGAACCTGTTTGTATTTTTTAAAGTGGAAGTTGTTGTTGAATTTGTTGGTGTTTTTCAATATTAAGGTTGTTGTTGAATTTGTTGGTGTTTTTCATTGTTGACGTTGTTGTTGAATTTACTCGTGTTATCAATGTTTTTTGTTGAACTTGTTTGTATTTTTAAAAGTTACGGCTGTTGTTGAGTTTGTTGGTGTTTTTCAATGTTGAGATTGTTGAATTTTTTGGTGATATTCAAAGTTCAGGTTTTTGCTGAATGTATTGGTGTTATCAATGTTTATTTTGTTGAACTTTTTTGTACTTTTTATAGTTGAGGTTGTTGTTGAATTGAATGGTATGTTTCAATGTTGAGGTTGTTGTTCAATTTGTTGGTGTTATCAATGTTTTTTTTAATTTGTTTGTATTTTTTAAGTTGTTTGTTGGAGAATTTGTTGGTGTTTTTCAAAGTTTAGGTAGTTGAATTTGTTGGTGATTTTCAATATTAAGCTTATTGTTGAATTTGTTGGTGTCATGAATGGTTTTTTTTAAACTTTTTTGTGTTTTTCAAAGTTGAAGTTGTTGCGAATTTATTGGTGATATTCAGTGTTGAGGTTATTGAATTTGTTGGTGATTTTCAATATTGAGGATGTTGTTGAATTTGTCGGCGTTTCTCAATGTTGAGGTTGCTGTTGAGATTGTTTGTGTATTTCAATGTTGAGGTTGTTGTTCAATTTGTTGGTGTTTTTCATTGTTGAGGTTGTTGTTGAATTTGTTTGTGTTATCAATGTTTTTTGTTGAACTTGTTTGTACTTTTTAAAAGTTACGGTTGTTGTTGAATTTGTTGGTGTTTTTCAATGTTGAGGTTGTTGCATTTGTTGGTGATATTCAAAGTTGAGGTTGTTGATGAATGTATTGGTGTTATCAATGTTTATTTTGTTGAACTTTTTTGCACTTTTAAAAGTTGAGGTTGGTTTTGAATTTGTTGGTGTTTTTCATTGTTGAGGTTGTCGTTGAAATTGTTGGCGTTTTTCAATGTTGAGGCTGTTGTTGAATTTTTTGGTGTTTTTCATTGTTGAGGTTGTTGTTGAATTTGTTGGTGTTATCAAAGTTCTTTTTTCAACTTTTTTGTACTTTTAAAAGTTGAGGTTGTTTATGAATTTGTTGTTTTTTTTCAATGTTGCCGTTGTTGTTGAATTGGATGGAATGTTTCAAAGTTGAGTTTGTTGTTGAATTTGTTGGTGTTATCAATGTTTTTTTTGATGAACTTGTTTGTATCTTTAAAAGTTGAGGTTGTTGTTGAATTTGTTGGTGTTTTTCAATGTTGAGGTTGTTGTTGAATTTATTGCTGTTTTTCAATATTGATGTTGTTGAATTTGTTGGTGATTTTCAATATTCAGTTTGATGTTCAATTAGTTAGTGTTATCAATGTTTTTTTTTTGAAATTGTTTGTATTTTTAAAATTTGTTTGTTGTTGAATTTGTTGGTGTTTTTCAAAGTTTAGGTCGTTGAATTTGTTGTTGATTTTCAATATTAAGCTTATTGTTGAATTTGTTTGTTGTCATGATGGTTTTTTTTAAACTTTTTTGTGTTTTCCAAAGTTGAAGTTGTTGCGATATTGTTGGTGATATTCAGTGTTGAGGTTGATGAATTTGTTGGTGATTTTCAATATTGAGGATCTTGTTGAATTTGTTGGCATTTTCCAATGTTGAGGTTGTTGTTGAATTTGTTGGTGATTTTCAATGTTGACGTTGTTGTTGAATTTGTTGGAGCTTTTCAACATTGAGTTTGTTGTTGAATTTATTGATGTTTTTAAATGTTAATGTTGTTGAATTTGTTGGTGGTTTTCAATATTGAGTTTGTTGTTGAATTTGTTGGTGTTATCAATTTTTTTTTGTTGAACTTGTTTGTATTTTTAAATGTTGAGGGTGTTGTTGAAGTTATTGATGTTTTTCAATGTTGATGTTGTTGAATTTGTTGGTGATTTTCAATACTGAGTTTGTTGTTCAATTAGTTAGTGTTATCAATGTTTATTTTATGAAGTTGTTTGTATTTTTAAAAGTTGTTTGTAGTTGAATTTGTTGGTGTTTTTCAAAGTTTAGGTCGTTGAATTTGTTGTTGATTTTCAATATTAAGCTTATTGTTGAATTTGTTTGTTGTCATGATGGTTTTTTTTAAACTTTTTTGTGTTTTTCAAAGTTGAAGATGTTGCGAATTTGTTGGTGATATTCAGTGTTGAGGTTGTTGAATTTGTTGGTGATTTTCAATATTGAGTTTGTTATTGAATTTGTTGGTGTTATCAATGTTTTTTTTTGTTGAACTTGTTTGTATTTCCACAAGTTGAGGTTGTTTTTGAATTTGTTGGTGTTTTTCAATGTTGAGGATGTTGTTGAATTAATTCGTGTTTTTCAATGTTGATGTTGATGAATTTGTTGGTGGTTTTCAATATTGAGTTTGTTGTTGAATTTCTTGGTATTATCAATGTTTTTTTTTGTTTTACTTGTATGTATTTTTAAAAGTAGAGGTTCCTGTTGAATTGGTTGGTGGTTTTCAATATTAAGCTTGTTGCTGAATTTGTTGGTTGCATGAATGGTTTTTTAAAAATCTTTTTGGTGTTTTTCAAAGTTGAGGTGGTTGCGAATTTGCTGGTGGTATTCAGTGTTGAGGTTGTTGAATTTGTTGCTTATTTTCAATATTCAGGATGTTGTTGAATTTGTTGGCGTTTTTCAATTTTGAGGTTGTTGATGAGTTTGTTGGTGTTTTTCAATGTTGAGGTTGTTGTTGAATTTGTTGGTGTTTTTCAATGTTGAGGTTGTTGTTCAATTTGTTGGTGTTTTTCATTGTTGAGGTTGTTGTTGAATTTGTTTGTGTTATCAATGTTTTTTGTTGAACTTGTTTGTACTTTTTAAAAGTTACGGTTGTTGTTGAATTTGTTGGTGTTTTTCAATGTTGAGGTTGTTGCATTTGTTGGTGATATTCAAAGTTGAGGTTGTTGATGAATGTATTGGTGTTATCAATGTTTATTTTGTTGAACTTTTTTGCACTTTTAAAAGTTGAGGTTGGTTTTGAATTTGTTGGTGTTTTTCATTGTTGAGGTTGTCATTGAAATTGTTGTCGTTTTTCAATGTTGAGGCTGTTGTTGAATTTTTTGGTGTTTTTCATTGTTGAGGTTGTTGTTGAATTTGTTGGTGTTATCAAAGTTCTTTTTTCAACTTTTTTGTACTTTTAAAAGTTGAGGTTGTTTATGAATTTGTTGTTTTTTTTCAATGTTGACGTTGTTGTTGAATTGGATGGAATGTTTCAAAGTTGAGTTTGTTGTTGAATTTGTTGGTGTTATCAATGTTTTTTTTGATGAACTTGTTTGTATCTTTAAAAGTTGAGTTTGTTGTTGAATTTATTGCTGTTTTTCAATATTGATGTTGTTGAATTTGTTGGTGATTTTCAATATTCAGTTTGATGTTCAATTAGTTAGTGTTATCAATGTTTTTTTTTTGAAATTGTTTGTATTTTTAAAATTTGTTTGTTGTTGAATTTGTTGGTGTTTTTCAAAGTTTAGGTCGTTGAATTTGTTGCTGATTTTCAATATTAAGCTTATTGTTGAATTTGTTTGTTGTCATGATGGTTTTTTTTTAAACTTTTTGTGTTTTCCAAAGTTGAAGTTGTTGCGAATTTGTTGGTGATATTCAGTGTTGAGGTTGTTGAATTTGTTGGTGATTTTCAATATTGAGGATCTTGTTGAATTTGTTGGCATTTTCCAATGTTGACGTTGTTGTTGAGATTGTTGGTGATTTTCAATGTTGACGTTGTTGTTGAATTTGTTGGTGATTTTCAATGTTGACGTTGTTGTTGAATTTGTTGGAGCTTTTCAACATTGAGTTTGTTGTTGAATTTATTGAAGTTTTTCAATGTTAATGTTGTTGAATTTGTTGGTGGTTTTCAATATTGAGTTTGTTGTTGAATTTGTTGGTGTTATCAATTTTTTTTTGTTGAACTTGTTTGTATTTTTAAATGTTGAGGGTGTTGTTGAAGTTATTGATGTTTTTCAATGTTGATGTTGTTGAATTTGTTGGTGATTTTCAATACTGAGTTTGTTGTTCAATTAGTTAGTGTTATCAATGTTTATTTTATGAAGTTGTTTGTATTTTTAAAAGTTGTTTGTAGTTGAATTTGTTGGTGTTTTTCAAAGTTTAGGTCGTTGAATTTGTTGTTGATTTTCAATATTAAGCTTATTGTTGAATTTGTTTGTTGTCATGATGGTTTTTTTTAAACTTTTTTGTGTGTTTCAAAGTTGAAGATGTTGCGAATTTGTTGGTGATATTCAGTGTTGAGGTTGTTGAATTTGTTGGTGATTTTCAATATTGAGTTTGTTGATGAATTTGTTGGTGTTATCAATGTTTCTTTTTGTTGAACTTGTTTGTATTTCCACAAGTTGAGGTTGTTTTTGAATTTGTTGGTGTTTTTCAATGTTGAGGATGTTGTTGAATTAATTCGTGTTTTTCAATGTTGATGTTGATGAATTTGTTGGTGGTTTTCAATGTTGAGGTTGTTGTTGAATTTGTTGGTGTTTTTCAATGTTGAGGTTGTTGTTAAATTTGTTGTTGTTTTTCATTGTTGAGGTTGTTGTTTAATTTGTTGGTGTTATGAATGTTTTTTGTTCAACTTGTTTGTATTTTTAAAAGTTAAGGTTTCCGCTGAATTTGTTGGTGTTTTTCAATGTTGAGGTTGTTGTTGAGATTGTTGGTGATTTTCAATGTTGACGTTGTTGTTGAATTTGTTGGTGCTTTTCAATGTTGATGTTGTTGTTGAATTTGTTGGTGTTTTTCAACGTTGAGGTTGTTGAATTTGTTGGTGATTTTCAATATTGAGTTTGTTATTCAATTTGTTGGTGTTATTTTTTTAAAGTTGTTTGTTGTTGTATTTTTGGTGTTTTTCAAAGTTTAGATCGTTGGATTTGTTGGTTATTTTCAATATTAAGCTTATTGTTGAATTTGTTGGTGTCATGAATAGTTTTATAAAAACTTTTTTCTGTTTTTCAAAGTTGAGGTTGTTGCGAATTTGTCGGTGATATTCAGTGTTGAGGTTGTTGAATTTGTTGTTGATTTTCAATATTGAGGATGTTGTTGAATTTGTTGGCGTTTTACAATGTTGAGGTTGTTGTTGAGATTGTATGTGTTTTTAAATGTTGAGGTTGTTGTTGAATTTGTTGGTGATTTTCAACATTGCATTTGTTGTTGAATTTGTTGGTGTTATCAATGTTGAGGTTGTTGTTGAATTTATTGATGTTTTTCAATGCTAATGTTGTTGAACTTGTTGGTGGTTTTCAATATTGAGTTTGTTGTTGAATTTGTTGGTGTTATCAATGTTTATTTTGTTGAACTTGTTTGTATTTATTAATGTTGAGGTTGTTGTTGAATTTATTGATGTTTTTCAATGTTGATGTTGATGAATTTGTTGGTGATTTTCAATATTGAGTTTGTTGTTCAATTAGTTAGTGTTATCAATGTTTATTTTATGAAGTTGTTTGTATTTTTAAAAGTTGTTTGTTGTTGAATTTGTTGGTGTTTTTCAAAGTTTAGGTCGTTGAATTTGTGGATGATTTTCAATATTAAGCTTATTCTTGAATTTGTTGGTGTCATGATGGTGTTTTATTAACTTTTTTGTGCTTTTCAAAGTTGAAGTTGTTGCGAATTTGTTGGTGATATTAAGTGTTGAGGTTGTTGAATTTGTTGGTGATTTCCAATGTTGTTGAACTTGTTGGTGTTAATGTTATTTTATGAACTTTTTTGTATTTTTCAAAGTGGAAGTTGTTGTTGAATTTGTTGGTGTTTTTCCATGTCGAGGTTGTCGTTGAATTTGTTGGGGATTTTCAATATTGAGGTTGTTGAATGTGTTGGTGTTTTTCAATGTTGAGGTTGCAGTTGAATTTGTTGGTGCTTTTCAATGTAGAGGTTGTTGTTGAATTTGTTGGTGATTTTCAATATTGAGGTTGTTGAATTTGTTGGTGATTTTCAATATTGAGGTTGTTGTTGAATTTGTTGGTGTTTTTCAATGTTGAGGTTGTTGTTGAATGTGTTGGTGTTATCAATGATTTTTTTGTTCAACTTGTTTGTATTTTTTAAAGTTGAAGTTTTTGTTGAATTAGTTGGTGTTTTTCAATATTAAGGTTGTTGTTGCATTTGTTGGTGTTATGAATGTTTTTTTACAACTTTTTTGTGTTTTTCAAAGTGGAGGTTGTTGGGAATTTGTCGGTGATATTCAGCGTTAAGGTTGTTGAATTTGTTGGTGATTTTCAATATTGAGGTTTTTGTTGAATTTGTTGTCGTTTTTCAATGATGAGGTTGTTCTTGAATTTGTTGGTGTGTTTCAGTGTTGAGGTTGTTGTTGAATTTGTTGGTGTTTATCAATGATGAGGTTGTGGTTGAATTTGTTGGTGTTTTTCATAGTTGAGGTTGTTGTTGAATTTGTTGGTGTTGTCAATGTATTTTTGTTGAACTTTTTTGTAATTTTAAAAGTTGATGTTGATTTTGAATTTGTTGGTGTTTTTCATTTGGAGGTTGTTTTTGAATTTGTTGACGTTTTTCAATGTTGATGCTGTTGTTGAATTTTTTGGTGTTTTTCATTGTTGAGGTCGTTGTTGAATTTGTTGATGTTATCAATGTTCTTTTTTCAACTTTTTTGTACTTTTAAAAGTTGAGGTTGTTTTTGAATTTGTTGTTTTTTTTCAATGTTGACGTTGTTGTTGAATTGGATGGTATGTTTCAACGTTGAGTTTGTTGTTGAATTTGTTGGTGTCATCAATGTTTTTTTTTTGAACTTGTTTGTATTTTTAAAAGTTGAGGTTGTTGTTGAATTTGTTAGTGTTTTTCAATGTTGATGTTGTTGAATTTGTTGGTGATTTTCAATATTGAGTTTGATGTTCAATTAGTTAGTGTTATCAATGTTTTTTTTTGAATTAGTTTGTATTTTTAAAATTTGTTTGTTGTTGAATTTGTTGGTGTTTTTCAAAGTTTAGGTCGTTGAATTTGTTGGTGATTTTCAATATTAAGCTTATTGTTGAATTTGTTGGTGTCATGATGGTTTTTTTTAAACTTTTTTGTGTTTTCCAAAGTTGAAGTTGTTGCGAATTTGATGGTGATATTCAGTGTTGAGGTTGTTGAATTTGTTGGTGATTTTCAATATTGAGGATCTTGTTGAATTTGTTGGCATTTTCCAATGTTGAGGTTGTTGTTGAGATTGTTGGTGATTTTCAATGTTGACGTTGTTGTTGAATTTGTTGGTGATTTTCAATGTTAACGTTGTTGTTGAATTTGTTAGTGTTTTTCAACGTTGAGGTTGTTGAATTTGTTGGTGATTTTCAATATTGAGTTTGTTATTCAATTTGTTGGTGTTATTTTTTTTTGAATTTTTTTTTAAAGTTGTTTGTTGTTGCATTTGTTGGTGTTTATCAAAGTTTAGATCGTTGGATTTGTTGGTTATTTTCAACATTAAGCTTATTGTTGAATTTGTTGGTGTCATGAATGGTTTTTTAAAAGCTTTTTTCTGTTTTTCAAAGTTGAAGTTGTTGGGAATTTGTTCGTGATATTCAGTGTTGAGGTTGTTGAATTTGTTGTTGATTTTCAATATTGAGGATGTTGTTGAATTTGTTGGCGTTTTTCAATGTTGAGGTTGTTGTTGAGATTGTTGGTGTTTTTAAATGTTGAGGTTGTTGTTGAATTTGTTGATGATTTTCAACATTGAGTTTGTTGTTGAATTTGTTGGTTTTATCAATGTTGAGGTTGTGGTTGAATTTATTGATGTTTTTCAATGTTCATGTTGTTGAATTTGTTGGTGGTTTTCAATATTGAGTTTGTTGTTGAATTTATTGTTGTTTTTCAATGTTGATGTTGTTGAATTTGTTGGTGATTTTCAATATTGAGTTTGTTGTTCAATTAGTTAGTGTTACCAATGTTTATTTCATGTAGTTGTTTGTATTTTTAAAAGTTGTTTGTTGCTGAATTTGTTGGTGTTTTTCAAAGTTTAGGTCGTTGAATTTGTTGATGATTTTCAATATTGAGTTTGTTGTTGAATTTGTGGGTGTTATCAATGTTTTTTTTGTTGAACTTGTTTGTATTTCTAAAAGTTGAGGTTGTTTTTGAATTTGTTGGTGTTTTTCAATGTTGAGGATGTTGTTGAATTTATTGGTGTTTTTCAATGTTGATGTTTATGAATCTGTTGGTGGTTTTCAATATTTTGTTTGTTGTTGAATTTCTTGGTGTTATCAATGTTTTTTTTTGTCTTACTTGAACGTATTTTTAAAAGTAGAGGTTGTTGTTGAATTGGTTGGTGGTTTTCAATATTAAGCTTGTTGTTGAATTTGTTGGTTGCATGAATGTTTTTTAAAAATCTTCTTGGTGTTTTTCAAAGTTGAGGTGGTTGCGAATTTGTTGGTGCTATTCAGTGTTGAGGTGATTGCGAATTTGTTGCTTATTTTCAATATTCAAGATGTTGTTGAATTTGTTGGCGTTTTTCAATTTTGAGGTTGTTGATGAGTTTGTTGGTGTTTTTCAATGTTGAGGTTGTTGTTGAATTTGTTGTTGTTTTTCATTGTTGAGGTTGTTGTTGAATTTGTTGGTGTTATGAATGTTTTTTGTTCAACTTGTTTGTATTTTTAAAAGTTAAGGTTTTTGCTGAATTTGTTGGTGTTTTTCAATGTTGAAGTTGTTGAATTTGTTGGTGATATTCAAAGTTGTGGTTGTTGCTGAATATATTGGTGTTATCAATGTTTATTTTGTTGAACTTATTTGTACTTTTAAAAGTTGAGGTTGTTGTTGAATTTGTTTTGTGTTTTTCAATGTTGAGGTTGATGTTGATTTTATTGGTATTTTTCAATGTTGATGTTGTTGAATTTGTTGGTGATTTTCAATATTGAGTTTGTTGTTGAATTTCTTGGTGTTAACAATGTTTTTTTTCGTTGAACTTGTATGTATTTTTAAAGTTGAGGTTCTTGTTGAATTTGTTGCTGTTTTTCAAAGTTTAGGTCGCTGAATATGTTGGTGATTTTCAATATTAATCTTGTTGTTGAATTTGTTTGTTTTCATGAATGCCTTTTTTAAAAACTTTTTTGTGTTTTGCAAAGTTGAGGTTGTTACGAATTTGTTGGTGCTATAAAGTGTAGATGTTGTTGAATTTGTTGCTGAATTTCAATATTCAGGATGTTGATGAATTTATTGGCGTTTTTCAATATTGAGGTTGTTATTGAATTTTTTGGTGCTGTTCATTGTTGAGGTTGTTGTTGGATTTGTAGGGTTTGTCAATGGTTTTTTTTTAACTTTGTTGTGTTTTTCAAAGTTGAGGTTGTTGCTGAATTTATTGGTGTTATCACTGTTTATTTTGTTGAACTTTTTTGTACTTTTAAACGTTGAGGTTGATTTTGAATGTTTTGGTGCTTTTCATTGTTGAGGTTGTTGTTGAATTTGTTGGTGGTTTTCAATGTTGAGGTTGTTATTGAATTTTATGGTGATGTTTATTGTTGAGGTTGGTGTTGAATTTGTAGGGTTTGTCAATGGTTTTTTTTGAATTTTGTTGTGTTTTTCAAAGTTGAGGTTGTTGCTGAATTTATTGGTGTTATCACTGTTTATTTTTTTGAACTTTTTTGTAATTTTAAACGCTGAGGTTGATTTTGAATGTTTTGGTGTTTTTCATTGTTGAGGTTGTTGTTGAATTTGTTGGCGTTTTTCAATGTTGAGGTTGTTGTTGCATTTGTTGGTGTTTTTCAATGGTGAGGTTTTTGTTGAATTTGTTGGTGTTTTCATTGTTGAGGTTGTTGTTAAATTTGATGTTGTTTTTCAATGTTGAGGTTGTTGTTGAATTTGATGGTGTTATCCAGGTTCTTTTTTCAACTTTTTTGTACTTTTAAAAGTTGAGGTTGTTGTTGCATTTGTTGGTGATTTTCAATGTTCAGGTTGTTGTTGAATTTGTTTGTGATTTTCAATAATAAGGTTGTTGTTGAATTTGTTGGTGTTATCAATGGCTTTTTTTGAACTTTTTTATGTTGTTCAAAATTGAGGTTGTTGCTGAAATTATTGGTGTTATCAATTATCTATTTTGTTGAACTTTTTTGAACTTTTAAAAGTTGAAGTTGATTTTGAATTTGTTGGTGTTTTTCATTGTTGAGGTTGTTGTTGAATTTTTTGGTGATTTTAAATGTTAAGGGTGTTGTTGAATTGGACAGTGTCATCAATGTTTATTTTGTTGAACTTGTTTGTATTTTTAAATGTTGTGGTTGTTGTTGAATTTATTGGTGTTATCACTGTTCATTTTGTTGAACTTTTTTGTACTTTTAAATGTTGAGGTTGTTGTTTAATTTGTTGGTGTTTTTCAAAGTTGACGTCGTTGATTATATTGGCGATTTTCAATTTTGAGGTTGTTGTTGAATTTGTTGTTTTTTTCAATGTTGATGTTCTTGAATTTGTTGGAGTTATCAATGTTTTCTGTTGAACTGTTTTGTGTTTTTCAATGTTCAGGTTGTTGAATTTGCTGGTGATTTTCAATATTGAGGTTGTTGATCAATTTGTTGGTGTTATCAACGTTTATTTTGTTGAACTTTTTTGTACTTTTAAAAGTTGATGTTGTTGATGAAATTGTTTGCGTTTTCAATATTGAGGTTGTTGTTGAAATTGTTGGCGTTTTTCAATGATGAGGTTGTAGTTGAATTTGTTCATGTTTTTTAATGTTAAGGTTGTTGTTGAATTTGTTGGTGATTTTAAATATTGGGGTTGTTATTGAATTTGTTGGTGTTATAAATGTTATTTTTTGAACTGTTTTGTATTTTTCAATGTTCAAGTTGTTGTTGAATTTGTTGGTGCTTTTCAATGTTGTGGTTGTAGTTGAATTTGTTGGTGATTTTCAATATTGGGGTTGTTGTTGAATTTGTTGGTGATTTTAAATATTGGGGTTGTTGTTGAATTTGTTGGTGTTATAAATGTTATTTTTTGAACTGTATTGTATTTTTCAATGTTCAAGTTGTTGTTGAATTTGTTGGTGCTTTTCAATGTTGAGGTTGTAGTTGAATTTGTTGGTGATTTTCAATATTGGGGTTGTTGTTGAATTTGCTGATGATTTTCAATATTGAGTTTATTTTTGAATTTGTTGGTGTTTTTCAATGTTGAGGTTGTTGTTGAATTTGTTGGTGATTTTCAATATTGGGGTTATTGTTGAATTTGTTGGTGTCTTTCAATGTTGATGTTGTTGAATTTTTTGGTGTTTTCAATATTGAGGTTGTTGATGAATTTGTTGGTGTTATCACCGTTTATTTTGTTGAACTTTTTGGTACTTTTAATAGTTGAGTTTGTTGTTGAAATTGTTTGGATTTTCAATATTGAGGTTGTTATTGAAATTGTTGGTGATTTTCAATGTTGAGGTTGTTGTTAAACTTGTTGGTTTTATCAATGTTATTTTTCGAACTTTTTAGTATTTTTCAAAGTTGAAGTTGTTGTTGAATTTGTTGGTATTTTTCTATGTTGAGTTTGTTGTTGAATTTGTTGATGTTTTTCAATGTTGAGGTTGTTGTTGAATTTGTTGGTGTTATCAATGTTATTTTTTGAACTGTTTTGTATTTTTCAATGTTGTAGTTGTTGTTGAATTTGTTGGTATTTTTCAAAGTTGCGATTGTTGTTCAAATTTTTGGTGCTTTTCATTTTTGAGGTTGTTGTTGGATTTGTGGATGTTTTTCAATGTTGATGTTGTTGTTGTTGAATTTGTTGGTCTATTTCAATGTTGAGGTTGTTGTTGAATTTGTTGGTGTTTTTCATTGTTGAGGATGTTGTTGAATCTGTTGGTGTTTTTGAAAGTTGTGGTCGTTGAATTGGTTGGTTATTATCAATATTGCTGTTGCTGTTGAATTTGTAGGGGTTTGAATAGGTTTTTTTGATCTTTTTTGTGTTTTTCAAAGTTGAGGTTTTCGCTGAATTTATTGATGTTATCAATGTTTATTTTGTTGAACTTTTTTGTACTTTTAAACGTTGAGGTAGATTTTGAATGTTTTGGTGTTTTTCATTGCTGAGGTTGTTGTTGAGTTTGTTGGCGGTTTTCAATGTTGAGGTTGTTGTTGAATTTTTTGGTGCTATTCATTGTTGAGGTTGTTGTAGAATTTGTAGGGGTTGTCAATGGTTTTTTTTGAACTTTTTTGTGTTTTTCAAAGTTGAGCTTGTTGCTAAATTTATTGATGTTATCAATGTTATTTTTTGAACATTTTTTGTATTTTTCAAAGTGGAAGTTGTTGTTGAATTTGTTGGTATTTTTCAATGTTGAGGTTGTAGTTGTATTTGTCGGTGATTTTCAATGTTGAAGTTGTTGTTGAATTTGTTGGTGATTTTCAATATTGGGGTTGTTGTTGAATTTGTTGGTGTTATCAATGTTATTTTTTGAACTGTTTTGTATTTTTCAATGTTGAAGTTGTTGTTGAATTTGTTCGTGCTTTTCAATGTTGAGGTTGTAGTTGAATTTGTTGGTGATTTTCAATGTTCACGTTGTTCTTGAATTTGTTGGTGCTTTTCAATGTTGACGTTGTTGTTGAATTTGTTAGTGTTTTTCAACGTTGAGTTTGTTGAATTTGTTGCTGATTTTCAATATGAGTTTGTTGTTCAATTTGTTGGTGTTATTTTTTTTTTGAATTTTTTTTTTAAAGATGTTTGTTGTTGTATTTGTTGGTGTTTTTCAAAGTTGAGATCGTTGGATTTGTTGGTTATTTTCAATATTCAGCTTATTGTTGAATTTGTTGGTGTCATGAATGGTTTTTCAAAAATTTTTTTCTGTTTTTCAAAGTTGAAGTTGTTGCGAATTTGTTGGTGATATTCAGTGTTGAGGTTGTTGAATTTATTGTTGATTTTCAATATTTAGGATGTTGTTGAACTTGTTGGCGTTTTTCAATGTTGAGGATGTTGTTGAGATTGTTGGCGTTTTTAAATGTTGAGGTTGTTGTTGAATTTGTTGGTGATTTTCAACATTGAGTTTGTTCTTGAATTTGTTGGTGTTATCAATGCTGAGGTTGTTGTTGAATTTATTGATGTTTTTCAATGTTAATGTTGTTGAACTTGTTGGTGGTTTTCAATATTGAGTTTGTTGTTGAATTTGTTGGTGTTATCAATGTTTTTTTTGTTGAACTTGTTTGTATCTTTAAATGTTGAGGTTGTTTTTGAATTTATTGATGTTTTTCAATGTTGATGTTGTTGAATTTGTTGGTGATTTTCAATATTGAGTTTGTTGTTCAATTAGGTAGTGTTATCAATGTTTATTTTATGAAGTTGTTTCTATTTTTAAAAGTTGTTTGTTGTTGAATTTGTTGGTGTTTTTCAAAGTTTAGGTCGTTGAATTTGTTGATGATTTTCAATATTAAGCTTATTCTTGAAATTGTTGGTGCCATGAT